>NW_027142470.1:729266-1002728 GCF_026170545.1 Melanerpes formicivorus
AGCCTTGGCTCGGTCCTGTTCCTGCCCAACACCAAAAAACATGGTTTGGGGAGGGGTGGGGAGAGTGGATGCTGCACCCAGGCTCAGCCTAGCAGCCCCAAGAGCTACACTCTGCCCAGATTCCAGCCACATCCAACAAAGGAGGGACACAGACCTGTTGGAGAAGGTCCAGAGGTCACAGAGATGATCAGAGGGCTGGAGGACATCCCCTGTGGGTACAGGCTGGGAGGGTTGGGGGCTGTTCAGCCCTGGAGAAGGGAAGGCTCCAGGGAGACCTTAGAGCAGTCTTCCACTATCTGAAAGGGCTCCAGGAGAGCTGGGAAGGGGCTTTTGACAAGGGCTGGGAGTGACAGGATGAGGGACAACGGCTTTGAGCTGGAAGAGAGGAGACTGAGAGTGGAGATGAGGAGGAAATTCTTCAGAAGGAGGGTGGTGGAACACTGGAACAGCATTTTACCGGACTGGAGGTGTCCCTGCTGACTGCAGGGGGGGTTGGACAAGACGATCTTCCAGGGACCCTCCCAACCTGATGCAATCCGTGAGTGTGTGAATCCTTCTGCCCTGCCCTGGCTGCCGGCGTCTCCCGCCCTGCCCTGCGGGCTGGGCACAAAGGGGAAGCCTTTGCCCCACACGCAGCTCACCAAGGTCGCTGAAACGCTGGGGAGCTCTGCAGGAGCAGCTCAGTATAAATGTCACAGTAATTAACTGGCCAAGACGTCTGTGGGGGCCACAAAAAGCTCTCTGTTCCGTCCCCCGCCGCCCTTCCTCCCGCTGCCTCTCTCCCCAGAGCCCGGCACTGGCTGGGGAGGAGGAGGAGGAGGAGGAGGAGGAGGAAGAGGCTGGACCACTCCCAAAAGCAAATCTTCTCCCCCCTTCCCCCCCACCCCCCCCCCCCCCCCCCCCCCCCCCCCCCCCCCCCCCCCCCCCCCCCCCCCCCCCCCCCCCCCCCCCCCCCCCCCCCCCCCCCCCCCCCCCCCCCCCCCCCCCCCGCCCCTCCTAGAAAGCAGCACATCCAGGAAAGAGGGAAAAGCACAAAGCCAGGGTGGAAAACCTGGGGAAAGCTCTCCGGCAGGCAGCGCTCCTGCCCTCCCTCCGCACACGTGTGGCCGCCGCGTCTCCAGGGACACGGCTGGCAAGAGCGCAGCATCTTCTGCTGCGGCCGGGCCGCCGCTGCCGGGGTGACAAACAGAGGCACAACCCCCACCTCCCGCCCCAGAGAGGCTCGGCGGCATCGACCGTTCTGCAGGAGAAATCCTTCCCCGGCATCTCCCCGGGGTGCTGAGCCAAAGCAGCTTCCCTCTGTCAGCTGGAGCAGGAGGATGAGGAGCGTGAGGGGATGCTGAAGGGTGCTGAGGGGATGTTGAGGGGATGCTGAGGGGATGCTGAGGAATGAAGAGGGGATGATGAGAGATAATGTGGGGTGCAGAGGGGGATGCTGAAGGGTGCTGAGGGGGTGCTGAAGAGTGAAGAGGGGATGATGAGAGATACTGTGGGGTGCAGAGGGGATGCTGAGGGGTGCTGAGGGCTGCTGAGAGGATGCCGAGGGGTGCTGAGAGGATGCTAAGGGGTGCAGAGGGGATGCTGAGGGCTTGATGAGGGGCACTGAGGAGATGCTGAGGAGTGCAGAGGGCATGCTGAGGACTACAGCTCCAATGAAGGTACCTTCTGCTGCTCCCAGGGCATGCCAAGCCATGTGGCTAAAGGGAGCTCCCCCACACAAATCACTGCTCCCCATCTCCTGAGCACCAAGGCTGGGTTTGCAGTGATGCTGAGCTCCAGGTTCAAGCAGTGAGGAGTAGAATCCAAGCAAAAACCACCCCCAGAGCCAGGCAGGGTACAGGGCTGGTCCCTGAGCATGGGGAAAGCCTGGTGGGACAAGGATGTGGGCACAGAATTAATGCCACCACCTCAACCTATTTAGGGCCTTGAAAGGCCAGGGCTAGGGAAGGCTCTGGGCTGGCAGGGCACAGCCTGTGGGGTTTGGTAGCCAGCTCACGTCCCACCAGAGACTTGCATTCCCTCAGCCCTGCTGCCGTCTCCCGGGGGCTGCCACAACAGCTCCCAGCGCTTCCAAAGGGAAAAGGAAGCCTTAGGGACTCTGGCAAACTTAACTCCCACTGCACCATGCACGGGGGCCAGCAGCCAGGGGACCCTGCACCCTTCAGGAAGCTCTGGGAGCCTCTCATTTGTGATTATCATCATTTTTGCTCAATTTCTCTCCTGCTCCAAAGAGGAAGGAGCTAGGTGCTGAGCGTGGCTGGCTGGGGAGAGCTGGGATGTCCCTACAGACAGAGCTGGGTCAAGCCACCACATTTCCCCAGCTCACAGCAGAGAGCTCAAATATTTGTTTTACAAGGGCCTGTGATGGTAGGGCAAGGGGCAATGGTTTGAAACTAGAGAAGGGGAGAAATAGGCTGGGCATCAGGGAGAAGTTCTTTGCAGTGAGGATGGAGAGGCACTGGAACAGGTTGCTCCGAGAAGTTGTGAACACCTCATCTCTGAAAGTGTTTAAAACCAGGCTGGATGAGGCCTTGAGCAACCTGGGCTGGTGGGAGGTGTCCCTGCCCATGGCAGGGGGGTTGGAACTGGGATGAGCTTTAAGGTCACTTCCAACCCAAACCATTCCAGGATTCTAAGTCCCACCCCTCTGGGAGCCAGGCTGAGCCTGAGCAAGCTTGTTGCATGCCACACAATTTCACAGCAGCCCCCAGAGCACCCCCAAACCTCAGAAGGGGCAAGCTGCTGACCCCAGACCACCGACAAACACGGTGGGAACAAGGGTGCCCTGCAAACCCCCCAAACCACCCTGCTGGTTCCCAGAGCTGTGGGAGATGCTGACCCCACCCCCAGATCCCCTGCAGGGGGGAAGGGGCTGCTCCACCCCAGATCTCTGTGGGGGTATCTCTGGGTCCTTCATTCTCCATCATCATTCTGGACTGAGCCATGGGTGGAGTTTAAGGGATGGGAAGGAGCATGGGATGCAGTCCCACACCCCCACACTCTGCAGGACCAGATAAATCACCTCCTGATACCCCACACAGAGGAGCTGGATGAGGCTAGGCCCAGGCAAAGCTGCAGCAGGGACAAGGACATGAGCAGCCAGGACCTGCAGAAAGGTTACAGCTAATCAGCACTCTCAGTAATTAAGGGGATGAGTTGATCCCTAAGGTTGCAGCTCAGCCTGGCAGCCAGGGGCACCTTCCCCAGCACGGTGAGGGACGTTAGGTCCCCAGGCTGGGAGTGCCACACGGGGCTGGATGCATGTCCCCCACTCCCCCACCACTCTCCCAGCGTCTCACCACAGCTCAGTGTCCCACCCTCACTGAAGCTCACTCCCCAGCACCTCCTGGGCATGAGCAGTGCTGCGTGCTGCTGCCCTCCCCCTGCCTGCTCTGTCCCCAAATGGTCCCCAGATGCCACTTGGCTGCCAGCATCCTGGCTCCCCACCGAGGCCCTGTGTGGAGGAGGAGGAAGAGGAGGAGGAAGGAGCAAACCCCTCCAGCCTGTGTGTGGTCTGTGGGATGGGGAGCAGCCAGCTCTGCCAGCTGCACAGAAAACTGCCAGCTCTTGGATTCTCTGGTGTCTAACAAGGGGCTGAGCTCACCCTAACCACAGGCCTGGCTGACGTGGGGGTTCCTCTCCACTGAGGCTTTGGATCTCCCAAACAGATCCAATTTGGTCCCACAGCTGGCTGCAAAGCAATGAGGCAGGAGCTGGGGGTCAGCAGGGAGGGACAGGGTGAGCCCATGAGCCTCACAGCCCTGGGGTACCCAGCCAAACCCAAACTTGCATGTCCATGATGCTGCTGGGATCAGGTCCTGCAGGAGAGGCAGCTCTTGCCCCACAGGCACAAGAGGTTAAAGGTCCTGGTCCCAGTGGAATCGATCCCAGATTCCCCAAACCCAAGGCCAAGAGGGATCACAGCCATCAGGAGATCAAAAGGAAGCACTGAGTCCCAGGAGACCTCCTTATGGTTCAAGGCCACATCCCTGTGCCCAGGCCAGCAGCCTTGTCTCTCCACACTGTCCCAGGCTGGGGACAGGGACACTGAACCCGTTCCAGGGAGCTGGAGGGCTCAGTGCCAGCAGGAACTGGAGCTATTTGTCAGATCCCTGTAGTACAAACATTGATGAATTCTCCAGGTGCTGCTCCAGGGAAGGGCTCTCTGGCAGGGAGCAGGCAGAGGGTTTGCAGCCAGCAGCTCCCAGTCTCCTGCACAGCTGCCCCAGGGCTGAGGGGTCCCAGGTCCAGCCCCCTCCTGTTGTCACAGCAGCCAGATGGGATGCACCAGAGCTGGACCAAGTTGCTGTTTCCCACCCCAGGGAGAAGTTGAGACTTTGTCTAGCAAGACCAAATGATATGAAAGCTTCAGCAGAGAGCAGGAGGGGAGAGGAGAGGCCCTCAGTGCCCTCCAGGTGAGGGATGTCTCACGTTCCTGGAGCATCCCTCAAGGGGAAGGCAGCATCCCTCCCTCCCTGGGACTGCCTCCCCCAGCTCCTACGGTCCTCAGGAGCATCCCAGCTTCCCATCACCTCCCACCCCAGCACTGTCACCTTTCCTACCTAATTATCCTCATCAGATCCAGCAACCGCCTCTGGCACCACTCACTGGCCAGCACCTCCCGAAACGGGGAGGGGGCAAAAGCTTACAGGGGGGGGCAGCAAGCACCCACACAGCCGACCCCACACCTGCCACCAGCTTGGCCACATGCACCTCTCACCACCCTGGGCACCCAGTGATTGAGAGGAGCTGCCAGCAGAGCTTGAGCTTCCCCAGAGCCGTGGCAGAGCACAGGCTTGGGCTCAAACCGCAGCCCTTGGATCCAGGCAGCGCCAGGGGCCAGCAGCTTTATCCCTGCTTGCCCCAGTGAGGCACACACGTCTGCTCAGGAGCAGCCCGGCAGCCTGCTCAGGAACATCAAAGTTGCATCTGGCTCTCAGGGAAGGGAAGAACTGCTGGGAGAGCATCCAGCACACACCAGCACCACCCGTCAAGCATGAGGGTGCCTGCCCACGGTGCCCACAAACCAGGTGCCCAGGAGGATGGAGGAGAGCTCTGGGTTATTCAGTGCAGCTGGTGAGCAGCCAGGCCCTGAGAGTTCTTCCCCTCTTGAGGAGAAGAGGAGGAGGAGGAGGCAGCCTTCCTCACCTCCGTGCTCTCAGATTCCTCCTGGGTTATGCTGGAAAAGCATCTTCTGGCTGCAGGAGGATCCTTCCTGGAGACCAGCACCCCACAGCCAGCACCCAGCAGGCAGGGAAGGGTGCAGGCAGGGAAGGGTCTCCCAGCCAGAGCCAGTGGTGGGATGAAGCAGTTCTGGAATCACCACGAGGAACCCCAGACCCTTCCTCCTGCCGACTTCCAGCTCCCCTTCTGGGAGCAGAGCTGGAAAAACCTCCAGGGGAGAGCCCGGGAAGAGCAGGCAGAGGCTGGGCACGGAAGGGGCGAGCAGCAGCCAAGGCTTGCCCACACCTACCCCTGCCCATCCCCTAAGGATGCAGGAGAGCCCCCCGGAGGGCAGGCAAGGATGGGGCAACCCCCACCCCAAGTTTCTTCTGCCACTGAAAAGCAACGGAGGGATTTTCCTGCTACCCTCCCTGCCCGGAGTGGTATCAGGCCGTGGTTCCCTGCGACCTTCAAATGGCAGCTGCCTGCAGCCCCCTCCCCGGGCAGGGCCCTCCCCACCCTCCGCCTGCCGCTGCCTGCCCCTGCCCAGCCCCTGCCCAGTCCCTGCCCGGGATGGGCATCGGCTCCTGCCTGCGCTGCCCGAGCGGGGTCAGCGGCTCTGGGGGGGCTGGTGCGGGGTCCACGCTCGTTATCGGTACCAGCCCCATGCCCTCAGCCCGCTACGAGTCCCCCCCGCCCACAGTCGGTCCACGCACGATGCCAGTACTGGTCCCAGCATCCCAGCCCGGTGCCAAACCCCCAGCCCGGGCTCAGTCCACACACCACCCTGATACTGCTCCCACCCTCGGTGGCCCCCACCCACGTCTGGTCCACGCACGATACCGGTACCAGTCTCGCCGCTCCGGTCCGGTGCCAGGCCCCCCAGCCCCGTACCAGCCTCGCTGCCGGGGCCAGTCCATACACGGTGCTGGTCCCGCAGCCCCCTCCCAGCCCGGAGCCGAGACCCACCGCCCGGTGCCGGTCCACGCACGACACCGATGCCGGTCCCACCCCCCACTGCCCAGTACCGGTCCCTGACCGATGCCGGTGCCTCCCATCCGGTGCCGGTCCAGGCACGGTACCGTCGATACCGGTTCCAGCACCCCGGGCCGGTCCGACCCCCCCTCGCCCGGTGCCGGTCCACGCTCGATGCTGATGCCGATCCCACCGCCCCTGAAATCGGTGCTGGTGCTCCCCCGACCCCCCTGGCCCCCGTTCCCTGTCGGTGCTCGATGCCGCTGCCGTTCTCCCGGCGCCGCTCCACGGTGCCGGTGGCCACGCACGACGCCGACACCGGGACCAGCTCCCCGCTCCGCTCCCACCTCGCCTCACCCACTCCCGTTCTGTGCACGGCGCTGGTCCCACACCCCCCAACACACACCCGGGGCCGGTCCCTCCGGACCCCCCGGGCTCCCCGCACGCCGCGGGTCCTCCCGCCCGGTCCCGGTGCCGGTAACTCACCCGGGCAGCGCTCAGCAGAAGCAGCAGCAGCAGCAGCACCGTGAGGCTCCGCAGCCCCCGGGGCGCCGGCGGCGGCACCTCCCCGGGCATCTTCCTGCCGCAAGGACGGCGGCGGGCGGCGGGCGGGCGGCGGCGGCTGCAGCGGCGGGAGGCGGCGGGAGGAGGCGGGAGGGAGGCGGGGGCGGGGAACGGGAACGGCCCTTTGTTGCCGCCGCCCGCGGGAGGGGAGGCGGCGGGTGCGGGAGGGAGGATGTGGGTGAGGGGGGATGTGAGTGCGGGGTCGCTGTGCCCCCACCCGCGCAGGAAGGAAGCATCGGGACCCCCCCACGCACACCCCCCGGGCTCCGGATTCGGTCCCGATTCCGGCACGCCTGTGACCGTCCCGGTCCGGACCTGCCGCCGGGGACACTCCCGGAGCGGGGATGGGGGCAGTGGGATGGTAGTGGGGTAGGGAGGGTCGGGGTAGATGGAGGCGACCTTGGGGTGGGATTAGGGGCCCTGGGGTTTATTAGGGGGACCCTGGGCTAAACTGGGGGGGAGCCTGGGGCAGATGGAAGAGGGCACTGGTGTAGAGGAGGGGCCCGAGGGCAGACTGGGGGGACCCTGGGGTAGATAAGAAGGAGTTTGGTGTAGATGGGGGAGGAGCTGGGGCAGATCGAGTGGAGCCTGGGTTAGATGGGGGGCGTCTAGTGGTAAAGGTGGGGACAGGGCAGGAGGTCTCAAGGCAGATGGGAGGGATCTGGGGCAGAGTGGGGGATCTTGGGGTGGATTGAGGGGAGCATGGGATAGATGGGGGGGTATCCAAGGGTAGATGGGGGGGTGTGAAACAGGTGGGGGTGCTCTGGGGTGGATAGAAGGAGGAATCTGGGGCACATTGGGGTGACCGTGGGGATGGGTGGCAGGGACTGGGGCAAAATAAGGGGGACTGGAGTAAACTGAGGGAATCCAGGGGCAGAGGAGGGAGGACCCTGGGGTGGATGGGGGGATTCAAGGGTAGATACGAGGGGGGCTTGGAACAGATTGAGATGGCTGAGGAGTAGCTGGAGTGGGACCTGGGGCAGACTGAGTGCTCTCAGGGGTGCTGAGGTAATGGGGGGGGGGGGGGGGAGGGGGCTCATGGACAGTTGAGGGGGCAGGAGTAAATGGGGAGACTCAGGGGGTTATGAGGGGAGGAACAACAAGCAGGTGGGGGGACCATGGAGCAGATGAGGTCACCTCAGGGAGGACAGGGGAGAGAAACCAGGGACAGACAGATCTGCCCTGGGATCTGCCTCCAGGGGCAGCTGGAGCAGGAGCTCACCACCCCTCCCTGCTCCCTCTGCCTCCCTCTGTAGGACCCGTGGTCACCCCCAGTGGGTGCTGTGTTCAGGGCCACCCGCGGGGGTACAGCAGTCCTCTGTCATGGCAGTAACTTCCACATAGCTGTTGGGGTGCCCCTGGGGTGGTGGCTTTGCCCTGAATCTGGGTCACTGCAGTGGTCCTAGAGGCGGTAGCTATGGGTGAGCTGTGCAGAGATGGGACAGGATATAACCCACAAGCATAGAACCCCAGCAGGGTGGGGTCAGAAGGGACCTCTGGAGAGCATCCAGTGCAACTCCCCTGCTAAAGCAGGGCACCCACAGCAGCTTGCCCAGGATCACAATGCCCGGGGGAGTTGGAATCTCTCCAGAGGAGAAGACTCCACAACCTCTCTGGGCAGCCTGCTCCAGGCCTCCAGCATCCTCACAGCAAGAAATTTTCTCCTCCTGTTCCGATGGAACCTCCTGGCTTCCAGTTTGTGCCCATTGTCCCTTGTCCTGTCTCTGGACACCACTAACGAGAGTCTGGCCCCAGCCTCTTGCCCTCCAGCCTTTCTCTCTTGCTGAGCATTGCTCAGCTCCCCTCTGGGGCTGCTCTTCTCCAGGCTCAGCAGCCCCAGGGCTTTTCTCCTCTCAGAGATGCTCCAGGCTCCTTGCTGTCCACCAGCACTCCCATGCCCTTCTCACAGCTGCTTCCCAGCAGGTCAGCCCTCCCCTGTGCTGCTGCAGGAGGCTGTTCCTCTCCACGGGCAGGACCCTGCTCTTGCCCTGGTTGAACTTCAGGAGGTTCCTGTGCCCAGCTCTCCAGCCTGGCCAGCTCAGTCGTTTCTCACACCTCCTAATGGCTTCTGCCTGGTTTCTGTGCAAAGCCCCCAGACCTCCAGGGATTCCCACAAACCTCCTCCTGTGATGGGAGATTGACACTGGGAGGGGGCCAAGGCGGTGCAGGGGAGGTTACAGGGGAGAAGAGGAACCAGGAGAAGGGAGTCTGGAAGAAGGAGCACTGGGGGAAGGGGCACAGGCTGCCCACTACCACTGGTTTTGGGCAGAAATCAACCAAATTCAGCTGAGAAAGGGGCTGTGGCTCCCGGAGACAGCAGGGAGGCAGAACTGGGGCACAGCCCATGGTGGGGGCATCCTCCCAGTCCCATTCCAAGGGTTACTCAGAGCCAGGGCTCCCCTTCCGGGTGGGAAATATCGGGGTAGGGGGAGAGCTCTGCCTCGGGGGTCCCACCTGAGTCACTTCCCTGGGTTTTAATCATGCTGTAATTAGCAGGAGCCCCATTAATAATTTATTTATTATTTTAAACGTGCATTAATGTCATCAGGGAGACGCTCGGGAGGCTGAGGGGGAGCAAGCTGCAGGGAAGGTTGTGGGTGGTGCAGAAATGCAGCGAGGATGGGTTGGGGTCCTGGGGGCTGTGTCCTGGGGCAGTGGGGGGGATGTCCTTGGGGCAGGAGGGGAGTCTTGGGACAGTGGAGGTCAATCTGGGGCAGTGGGGAGGGGGATCCTGGGACAGTGTGGGGTGTCCTTGGAACAGTGGTGGAGTCCTTGCTGCAGTATGGGGGGGGTGGGGGTTGTCCTCGGGCCACTGGGGGGGATCTTGGTGCAGCATGAGGCGTCTCAGGGACAATGGGTGGTGTCCCCGAGGCAGGGGAGGGGTCCCTGGGATTGTGAAGGAGTCCCGGGGGCAGTGAGGGGGGCCCTGAGGCAGTGCAGGTGACGCTGGGGCAGTGGGGAGGGGGTTTCTGGGGCCATGAGAGGGTGCTTGGGGCAACGGCTGGAGGTCCTTTGGGCAGTGGGGGTCCGCGGTGCAGTGTCTGAGGATCCCTGGCACACTGTCCTGGGGGCAGGGAAGGGGTCAGCAGAACAATGTCGGGGGTCTCCCTCAGACAGTGGGAGGGTCCCCAGGGCAGTGGGGGGGTCCCGGGGTAGCGCAGGCGAGCGGGGCGGGGCCGGAGCCGGGCGCGTTGCTGGGGCTGCACCGCCCCGCAGTGGCCGCGGCCGCCCCCTGCAGCTCCCGGAGCTGGCCCAGCCCCCGGCCGCCCCCTGCAGCTCCCGGAGCTGGCCCAGCCCCCGGCCACCCCCTGCAGCTCCCGGAGCTATCCCAGCCCCCGGCTCTATCCCAGCCCCCGGCCGCCCCCTGCAGCTCCCGGAGCTGGCCCAGCCCCCGGCCGCCCCCTGCAGCTCCCGAAGCTGTCCCAGCCCCCGGCCGCCCCCTGCAGCTCCCGGAGCTGGCCCAGCCCCCGGCCGCCCCCTGCAGCTCCCGGAGCTGGCCCAGCCCCGGGCCCTATCCCAGCCCCCGGCCGCCCCCTGCAGCTCCCGGAGCTGTCCCAGTCCCCGGCCGCCCCTTGCAGCTCCCGGAGCTGTCCCAGCCCCCGGCCCTATCCCAGCCCTCGGCCACCCCCTGCAGCTATCGGAGCTGTCCCAGCCCCCGGCCACCCCCTGCAGGGTGACCCCCGTGAGGGTCGCAGAGCCCTGGAGCAGGCTGCCCAGAGAGGTTGTGGAGTCTCCTTCTCTGGAGGTGTTCAAGCCCCACCTGGATCGAGGGAGGTTCTCCTCCCCCTGTACTCTGCCCTGGTGAGGACGCACCTGGAATATTGCATCCAGTTCTGGGCTCCCCAGTTCAAGAGGGACAGGGATCTGCTGGAGAGAGTCCAACCAGGATGATTGAGGGTCTGGAGCTCTGCCCTGTGAGGAGAGGCTGAGAGCCCTGGGGCTGTTCAGTCTGGGGAGAAGACTGAGAGGGGATTTAATCAACGTTTATCAATATCTGAGGGCTGGGGGTCAGGAGGGAGGGCACAGGCTCTGCTCACTTGCTCCCTGGGATAGGACAAGAGGCAATGGATAGAAACTGCAGCACAGGAGGTTCCACCTCAACATGAGGAGGAACTTCGGGTCACAGAGCCCTGGAGCAGGCTGCCCAGAGAGGTTATGAAGTCTCCTCCTCGGGAGACTTTCAAGGCCTGTCTGGGTGCATTCCTGTGTGACCTGAGCTAGCCTGTGTGTGCGGTAGTTTTAGGCTATGCCTTTAACATTGTGTTACAGGGGAGGAGATCAAGCTCAAAGCCTGTCAGCTGAGCATGAGGGCAGGGGATGCTTGGTTTTTATTTTGCAATATTTTAATGTTGGGGGAAATCTCAACCCCCACAGTATGGTCCTGCTCTGGCAGGGGGGTTGGACCCCATGATCAGCACTTGTCAGGCCACAACTTGAGTCCTGTCTCCAGCCCCTCAGCTTAGGAAAGATGTCGACTTGCTGGAAGGTGTCCAGAGAAGGGCAACAAGTCTGGGGAGGGGTTTGGAGCACAGCCCTGTGAGGAGAGGCTGAGGGAGCTGGGGTTGCTTAGCCTGGAGAAGAGAAGGCTCAGGGGAGACCTTATTGTTACCTCCAACTCCCTGAAGGGAGGTTGTAGCCAGCTGGGGGTTGGCCTCTTCTCCCAGGCAACCAGCACCAGAACAAGAGGACACAGTCTCAAGCTGTCCAAGGGGAGGTTTAGGCTGGAGGTGAGGAAGAAGTTCCTCATGGAGAGATTGGCCATTGGGATGTGCTGCCCAGGGAGGTGGTGGAGGCACCATCACTGGAGGTGTTTAGGAAGAGTCTGGATGGCTTGGTGCCATGGTTCAGTTGATCAGATGGTGTTGGGTGATAGGTTGCTCTCCAGAAGTCCCTTCCAACCCCCACCATGCCCCCAGCAAGCACCAGAACAAGAGGACACAGGTCTGGTCTGGTCTGGTCTGGTCTATTCTATTCTATTCTATTCTATTCTATTCTATTCCCTTTTCTTTTCTATTCCCTTTTCTTTTCTATTCCCTTTTCTTTTCTATTCCTTTTCTTTTCTATTCCTTTTCTATTCCTTTCTATTCTTTTTTTCCTTTTCTATTCCTTTTGTTTTCCATTCCTTTTCCATTCAATTCTTTTCTATTAATTTCTCATTCCATTCCTTTCCTTTTCCATTCTTTCCCATTCCCTTCCCTATTCTTTTCCATTCCCTTTCCATCCCTTTCCCATTCCATTCTTTCCCATTCCCTTTCCATCCCTTTCCCATTCCATTCTTTCCCATTCCCTTCCCTATTCTTTTCCATTCCCTTTCCATCCCTTTCCCATTCCATTCTTTCCCATTCCCTTTCCATCCCTTCCCCATTCCATTCTTTCCCATTCCCTTCCCTATTCTTTTCCATTACCTTTCCATCCCTTTCCCATTCCATTCTTTCCCATTCCCTTTCCTTTCTATTCTTTTCCATTACCTTTCCCATTCCATTCTTTCCCATTCCCTTCCCTCCCACCCCAATTCCACTCCATCCCTCTCCCATCCCACCTCTTCGCTGCCCCTTCCCCAAGCCCCGCCAGCGCTCCCCAGCGCGCCGCTTCCTCCACCGCGCCGCTTCCCCACCCTGCACCGCTCCACCCCGCCGCGCCGCGCCGCGCCGAGCCGAGCCGGGCCGGGCCGCGCCGGGCCGGGCCGGGGACGCAATCAGCTGCCGGCAGCCCAAGCAGGCAGATTCCAAAGTCTCTGTATTTTTTCAAAATAAAGATCACACGTTGTTTAGAGACAATCTACACAAGAGTTACAAAAAATAGTCGCCCAGGCAATAAGCATACACAGGTTTGTTAATTATACACATATGGTTACAAGTGTGCTTGCAAAAAAGTTGGGGAGGGGAGGGGAAGGGGAGGGTTTGTTTTGTTGTTGGTGGGTTCGGTTGGTTGGTTGTTTTTTTTTCTCCTGTTTTTGTTTTTTTTTGTGGTTTTTCTTTTTTTCATTGGAAATATACACAAGGCTCTGTAAATGTACACCGTGTAGTGTTACAGGGGGGCGGAAGGGGAAGGGGAAGGGGAGGGGGTCTATATTCAAACGAGGGGGAGAAGGGAGGAAGGGGTAGGGGGAATTGACAGTATGTTACATTCACTTACAAGTAGACAAAATGCAAAATACAGTTCCTCTTCTGTACAAAAAAAGGGGGGGAGGGTAGGAAGGGAAAGGGGAGGGGGGGCAAAAGGAGGTGATTCACACTTTACAAGGTGAAAAGGTTGGGGAGTGGGGAAGGGAAAAAAAAATCCTAAAGGCAAAAGGGGTTGGGGGGGGGGGGGGGTGGGGGCTGTACTTTTGCACTCCTCGTTTCTTAACTGTCACAAAAGAAGCAAAAAAAACCAATCTCTCCCAGATTCCAAAAAGAAAATCAACCCCAAATAAGTAATAATAATAATGACTAAGGACCCCAAGCCCGGCTGGTCCTGAACTGAACCCAGCTCCTGTAAGACTGCTGAAGGAAGGACTTTTCTC
The DNA here is from genome assembly GCF_026170545.1 of Melanerpes formicivorus. NCBI lineage: Eukaryota > Metazoa > Chordata > Aves > Piciformes > Picidae > Melanerpes > Melanerpes formicivorus. The sequence goes on from NW_027142470.1 coordinate 742,474, forward strand.
TACTCTCCAACTAGGTGGACAAAGAAACCCAAGCATTTGTTTCGAGGGTTTGCATTCCTCCCCCCCTCCCCCCGTTATTTTTTTCCTGTTGTTATATTTTTTCCCCCTGCTATTATTTTTGTGTGTGTGTGTGTTGTGGGGTTTTATTTCCCTGTTATCATTTGTTTGTTCCGGTGGTATCGTTTTACTGTGGTTTGGGTTTTTGTTTTGTGGGTGATGTTAATTTTTTCGTGGTGGCCTTAATTTTTTCGTGGTGGCCTTAATTTTTTGGTGGGGTTGTATGTTTGGGTTTTTTTTTTTTTTGGGGGGGGAAGGGGGTGTGGGAGAGGTTTTTTAATCCTTTAATTCATTGTGGGTTTTAATCCTTTTTGTTTAAGCCTTTTCTTTCTTAACCCTTTTTTAAACCCTTTTGGTTTTAACCCTTTTGGTTTTAACCCTTTTATTTTTAACCCTTTTTCTTTAACCCTTTTATATTTTAACCCTTTTTTAAACCCTTTTATATTTTAACCCTTTTTTAAACCCTTTTATTTTTAACCCTATTTAACCCTTTTATTTTTTAACCCTTTTTTAACCCCTTTAACCTTTTTTTCCTTACCCCTTTTATTTTTTAATCCTTTCTTCGACCCTTTTTCTTCAACCCTTTTCTGTTTTAATCCTTTTTCTTCGACCCTTTTATTTTTTAATCCTTTTTCTTTAATCCTTAGGTTTTTTTAATCCTTTTTAACTCTTTTCTTCTTTGACCCTTTTATTTTTAATCCTTTCTTTAACCCTTTTTCTTTAACTCTTTTTCAATCCTTTTTCTTTAACCCTTATTTCTTTAATCCTTTTTAACTCTTTTCTTATTCAACCCTTTTATATTTTTAATCCTTTCTTTGACCCTTTTTCTTTAACCTTTAACTCCTTTTCAATCCTTTTTTCTTTAACCTTTTTCTTTTTTAATCCTTTTTCTTTAACTCTTTTTCTTTAAACCTTTTATTTTTAATCCTTTTTAACTTTTTCTTTAACCCTTTTTTAATTCTTTAACTTTTTCTTTAACCCTTTTAGTTTTTAATTCTTTAACTCTTTTTCTTTAACCCTTTTATTTTTTAATCCTTTTTCTTTAACCCTTTTTCTTTAACTCTTTTCTTCTTTAACCCTTTTCCTTTAACCCTTTCATTTTTCAACCCTTTTCCTTTTTAACCCTATAACCCTTTTCCTTTAACCCTTTCATTTTTCAACCCTTTTCCTTTTTAACCCTTTAACCCTTTTCCTTTTTCGACCCTTTTCCTTTTTAACCCTTTTTAACCCTTTTCCTTTAACCCTTTAACCCTTTTCCTTTAACCCTTTTCTAACCCTTTAACCCTTTTAACCCTTTTCTAACCCTTTAACCCTTTTCCTTTAACCCTTTTCTAACCCTTTAACCCTTTTTCCTTTAACCTTTTAACCCTTTTCCTTTAACCCTTTTCTAACCCTTTAACCCTTTTCTCTTTCTCTTTAACCCCATTATTATCCCCCCCCCCCCCCCATAAACTAAGCTGTATGCAAAAAGAACATCATTTTTTTTTCTTCTCCTTCCAAACCCAACCAAACCAATTCCCCCTCCCCCAAACAAACAAACCAAAACAAAACAAAAAACCCCAAAACAAAAAGAAGAAGAAATTTACTTCTGGTTGAAATTACAATTTACAATATACAACACTAGAATATGCTACGACCATAAAAGGTGTTGAATATACACTGAAATGCACAGGGGGGGGGGGAAGGTGAGGGGTGGGGGTGGGGTGGGTGTTTTTTTGCCTTTTTTTTTGTTTCTTTTTGCTCCTAAGTTTGGTTTGTTTGTTATTTTTTTGTTGCTTTTTGCCTTTTTCTTACCAAAAAAAAAAAAAAAAAGAGGGAAAAAAAAAATAATAATAAATCCAAGGCGGGGGGGGGGGGGGGTTTTGATGTTTCAAGATTCAAACTTCTCCACATTTACATTACAGAGGTTTACAAATGTACAATTGTACAGTCAGAAGTATGTTCCACTACTAGGGTACATTATAGATACAGCTCCAGACATCAAAAAACAAGAAAATACTACAAATTATTATTGGTTTGTTGTTTCTTCTCTTTTTTTTTTTGTCTTTTTTTGTTTGTTTTTTCTCTTCTTTATATATGTAAAGTCTACACCAAGTATACACTAGATATTTATAGAAGCAAGACCAAAGCTGAGTTGGATTTTTTTTTGTTTTAACCTCATGCTTAAAATGATCAAATTTTCTCTCTTTCTTTCTTTCTCTCTCTCCCTCTCTCTCTCTCTCCCCCTTCCCTCTTCCTCCATCTCAACAGAACGAACCAAGTAGAAACCACCCAACCCCACACCCAACCCTCCCCCCCTTCTTCTTCTCCCCAAAACCATTCCTCTTTCCCTGCTTTAAAAACCCCTGCTTGGGGGGGGGGGGGTCTCAACCTCTTTCAGCCTTAAAAACCACAAGCCAAAGCCACTTCTCTCTTCCAGCACCTCAGACTCCTCAAATTAAACCCCCCTCACCCCCCCACAAAAAAAAAATAAAGCAATTAAAAACAGTTTCCAAACCATTTGCTTCGTTGTTTTGGTTGAATGGTTTGGTTTTAGTAACCAAGTTGACTCTTTCTGGTGAGGAAAGCCTCATTTGTGGCCTCTGAAACTGAAGCAATAAAACTCATTCCCCAACTTCTCACTGACTTTTCAACTCAAAGGAGCCAACAGAAGAACAGAACAAACTAAAAGGAGGGGCTGCAGAGAAGTTGCTGAGTTAAAAATGGGGAAGGGGGGGAGGAGGAGGGGGGGTTGTGGTTGGTTGGTCGGTCGGTTGAGTTGTTTTGCTGCTGGTTTGGTTTGGTTTTCCCCTCAAAACCAACCACCCTGAAAAGTTTCCACATCTGGAATATAGATACAAGAAGAGTGACCAAAAAGGGGGGGGGGGGGGGAGGGGAAAAGAGAACAAGCCCAAAACCCAAAAGCAAGGTGGCTCTTTCCATGTACATTGGGTACCTATGTACAGTATTCTATACACCAGTAAAACAGCAGGGCAATTAGTTAATTAAAAAAAATAATTAGTACATGTTATGCATAATAAAATTAAAAGGAATTTACAAAGGCTTCTCTTTTTTTTTTGTTGTTTTTTTGTTGTTGGGTTTGGTTTTGTTGTGTTTGTTTTGTTTTGTTTCTCCTTTGTTTTCCCCACCCCCCCCCTACCCCCACCCCCACCCCCTCCTCTTCTTTAGCAGTGTTAAGCAACCTCGCTCTTGACCGGATCTGGAATCGTGGTGGTTGCTGGTTGGTAGGTGCTGAGGGGCAAGGGAAGCTCCTCCCAAGGGTGGCTGCTTCAGATGATGCCGTTGGGGGGCCCACAGATGGGCCCCAGGTCCACTCCGTTCTTCATGTAGTACTTCTCCAGCTTGGCCAGGATGTGTTTGCCGTAGGTGTACTTGCGCAGGGTGGCGATGTGAGGCCGGATCTAGGAGGGGAAGAGAAGGGGGGGTGAGGAGCAGGAACCCCCAGAGCTGCCACCTGAACACAGCCACAGAATCACAGAGTGGTTTGAGTTGGAAGGGACAACAATGATCATCCAGTTCCAACGGGGCAAGGACAACTCACACCAGCCCAAGTTGCCCAAGGCCTCATCCAGCCTGGTCTTGAACACCTCCAGGGAGGAGGCAGCCACAGGCTCCCTGGGCAACCTGTGCCAGTGTCTCCCCCACCACCACTGGAAAGAATTTCTTCCTCCTCTCCACTCTCAACCTCCCCTTCTCCAGCTCAAAGCCACTGTCCCTCATCCTGGCACTCCCAGCCCTTGTCACAAGTCCCTCCCCAGCTCTCCTGGAGCCCCTTCAGGTACTGGAAGGCTGCTGAGGTCTCCCTGGAGCCTTCTCTTCCCCAGGCTGAACTTTCTCAACCTGTCCCCACAGGGGAGGTTCTCCAGCCCTCCCATGATCTTTTTGACTTTTTCTAGACCCATTCCATGTTCTTATGCTGGGGGCCCCAGAAGGGGATGCAGTGCTGCAGGTGGGGATTCACAAGAGCAGAATCCAGGGGGCAGAATCACTGCCCCCATGCTGCTGGTCACCTGCACAAGTTCCAGGGACCACCCAGTCACAGGGTGCTGGCCACCAGCAGAAGCCTCCAAGAAGCCTGAAGTGCTGAAGAGCCATGTCCTGTAAGCACAGCAGTGGCTGCCAATGCAGCTCCCTAACTCACTGGGGGTATTTTTAGGAGGAACTTCTGGTCATGCAGGTGGCATCACCCTGAGCTACATGACTGGAATCCAGCTGGATCTCAGCACGTGGGTGCATACCAGGCTTTGTCCCAAGAGAGGAGGCTGGGAAGACAAAACCCCTGGGTACTTGAGCTTCCCACTGCTGGCCTGACAATACCCTCAGCCCAGGGTAAACACCCCCAGGCAGAAGAGGCATCAGAAGGGTCCAGTGGGCATGAGCAAGGTGGTCTTGAGGGGCAGCTCAGGGTACTGAGGCTGTGTAGTCTGAAGAGGAGGCTGAGAGGAGATCTCATTGCTCTCTACAACTCCCTGAAAGAAGGTTGCAGTGAGGTGGGGATTGACATCTTCCCCCTTGTATCAGGTGACAGGAGAGGAAATGCCCTGAAATTGTGCCAGGGGAGGGTTAGGTTAGAGATGAGGAAAAACTTCTTTGCTGCAAGAGTGGTCAGGGATTGGCACAGGCTGCCCAGGGAGGTGGTGGAGTCCCCAGCCCTGGAGGTGTTCAAGAAAGGTGTGGCCATGGCCCTTGGGGACATGGTCTAAAGGATTGGAAGACATCACCTGTTGGAGAGCTTCCTGCCCTCAGGCAGCAGGCACACAGCCCTGGGGGGCAGGACTGGAGGCACTGCAGATGAGGAATGTGAGATCCTGAACCTGTTTGCAGTCAAAGGCTGCAGCTTTGCACTGCACCTGGGAGCCCCTGCTCAGAACCCAGAGGCAGGAACGCTGATGAATGGCTGCAGGCCAGGTGCTGCTGCAGCAGCTCCTCTCAGCACGGTGTCACCAGCCTGTCCTCAGCAGGGCTGCAGCGCAGGAGCACAAGGTGGCACAGCAGCGCTGGCACCGCTCTAAGAGGGGCAGCAGGGCCAGGCTGGGGGTGGGCAGGGGCTGGCTCAGCTGCACTGAGCACACAGAGATGCTCCCCTCAGCGAGCACAGCTCTCAGCGAGGGCAAGTGTGACATCATTGCCAGCCCTGCCCAGCCCCTCCTGGGCACCAGCCCCTCCTGGGCACCAGCCCTTTGCTGCTGCTGCTGTGCCAGGCTGGGAGGATTTCAGGAGCATTTGCTACACCATGAGCACAGAACTAGGTTAGTAGGTCAGGAGAGACTGCTGGAAGCAGCCAGGCAGTTTTCAGCCCAAACTGCATCTCATTATGGCACAGTTCTGTGTTTCAGCTATTACTGAATTACTGGGATCACTTCTGGGCTCCTTACTCCAAGGAGGACACTGAGAGGATGGAGCAGGTCCAGAGAAGGGCAACAAAGCTGGGGAAGGGTCTGGAGAACAGGGCTGGGGAGGAGCAGCTGAGGGAGCTGGGGTTGTCTGGAGAAGAAGAGGTTGAGGGGAGACCTCATTGCTCTCTACAGCTCCCTGGAAGGAGGTTGGAGTGAGGTGGAGGTTGGCTCTTCTCCCTAGTCTCAGGTGACAGAAAAGGAAATGGCCTGAAACTGTGCCAGGGGAGGCTTAGGTTGGAAATGAGGAAAACTTTCTTTGCTGCAAGAATGATCAGGGGTTGGCACAGGCTGCCCAGGGAGGTGGTGGAGTCCCCATCCTTGGAGGTGTTCAAGAAAGGTGTGGCCATGGCACCTGGGGACATGGTCTAGTGGCCATGGCAGTGTTGGGTTGGTGGGTGACCTTAGAGGGCTTTTCCCCCAACAGTTCTCTGCTTCTGCCAGCAAACCCTGGAGGGCAAACACAACCACCTCTGCCTGTTTTGAACTCTGCAACCAGCACGGCAGCCACAGGCCTCACCCAGGCTTCCAACCCTCACCGAGGGAGGGCAGCTGCTTACCTTGTGCATGACAATCTTCCTCTGGGCTGGCTCTGCCACGTCTATCATCTTCTGTACCACGTAGTTGGCATACTGGTCCTTCATCATGGTGTATAAGGCACTGTGGGGGCCGTCGTTCATGGTGCACACCTCGTCGATCAGCATGGCGCGCTCCGTGCGCGACGCGTGCGTCACACACTTCTCCACCACGTTGCTGCAACACACCAAGGACAACCTCTGAGCACCAGCAGCCCTGCTGGGCTTTCTGTCCAAGCCCAAGGAGATCTCTCCTGCTCCCAGCAAAGGCAGACAGGGTTTCTGTGGCCCCAGAGGGAGAGGCTTGTCCCCTGGTGATCAGCTCTGGTGAGTACTGTGCTCAGTTTGGGGCACCTCAGTACAAGAGAGATGTGGAGGTGCTTGAGCCAGGGCAGAGGAGGGCAAGGAAGCTGTGAAGGGTCTGGAAAATAAACCTGATGAAGAGTGACTGAAGGAGCTGGGGATGCTCAGTTTGGAGAAGAGGAGGCTGAGGAGAGACCTCATTGCTCTCTACAACTACCTGAAAGGAGGTTGTGGAGAGGCTGGTGCTGGTCTCTCCTCACAGGTAATTAGCGATGGAACAAGAGGGAATGGCCTCAAGCTGCAGCTGGGGAGGTTTAGACTGGACATAAGGAAAAGATTTTTCCCAGCAAGAGTGGTCAGGGATTGGAATGAGCTGCCCAGGGAGGTGGTGGAGTCACCAACCCTGGCTGTGTTTGAAGGTGGTTTGGATGTGGTGCTTGGGGCTACGGTTTAGGGGTGACCCTTGTAGAGTAGGGTTCTGGGTTGGAATTGGTTATCCTGAGGGGCTTTTCCAACCTGAATGTTTCTGTGATTCAGTGAATGCTCAGCAAGAGCTAAAGGTGGGGGGCAAGAAGATGGGGCCAGAAGACGGGGCCAGACTCTTGTCAGTGGTGCCCAGGGACAGGACAAGGAGCAGTGGGCACAAACTGGAACCCAGGAGGTTCCATCATCTGACCAGGAGGAGACACTTGAGCCCAGCATGCTGGCTGTGCTGGCACAGGATTTCAATGTGAGGCAGAAGATCAGTGAAAGGAACTTGCATCTGAGTTGGAATGTGGGTAAGAAGGACCAGTTCAAGTTTTATTTCACCCAAATCTGGGGAACTCCACAAGGATCCGCGTTTGAGATCAGGCTGTGTGCTCACAGCAAGCACATCAGAGCGGCAGAGGAGCTGTTCTCTGGGTTTCTCAGCACAGGAACAGAGGTGCAAGGTTAGAACAACAGGGAAATACTTCTTCAGGAACAAAAGATCTTCACTTCCCAAATTCCTGACTGCATCAGCTGACTCTCTCTGCTCTCCAGAGAGCCAAGTTAAATAGGATACATGAAAGAGGATGAAGACTTTTGCTGGTCTCATCCTCTGCCTCCTTGAGTGAATCATCAAATCACCAAGTGGTTTGCCCCAGCTAGTGCTCAGCTCAGGGGACATCCTACACTAATTAGTGCTGCATCTGGAAGGAAATTTAGGGAAAGACCAAGGAAGGATCTGAAACAACAACATTAAGAGCAGGCTCCCCTAACTCTTGTTAATGTTACACTTCCCCTGTGTCCAGAAGCATTAAAGCTGTGTTTTATTCATCATAAGAAGGGGGGGAATGTTGAGCCTTTGAAGAGCTCAGCACTCATGTTCCAATGTCTCAGAGCACCAAAGGAATTTACCCATGTGGAAAGTATGATTTTTGTCTTGACATCCACTCAGGTACCCTGGAATTTGCTTCTGCCCACGTGGTGCTCAGTAGCAACTGGACTAACAAGCTCTGGCTGCTGCAGCTTCCCTAGGAGGACACCATCATGCAGGTGTCTCAGAAAGGACTGCAAGACTCTGTGCACATAAAGCTCAGATGTGAAGTGGGAAGACAAAGAATCACTGCTGAATTGATTTCCCAGTTTCCCTTGTGGCTTGACAGAGCTTCTCAGGGGCAAAGAACTGCTTCCTGTGGCGTGTGATTATCCAAGGGAGGGTGACCAGGTGACAAAGCAGCAAAAGAAAGGAAAATGCCACACAGAGAAACTCTTGGTCATGGCCAGGAAAATGGATTGGAGCTACTCTTCCACACCTTTCCACGCTTCTCACCTTAGGACAAGAGGAAATGGCCTCAGGTTGCAGCAAGGGAGCTTTAGGCTGGAAACTAAGAAGCACCTTCTTCACTGAAAGGGTTCTCAATGACTGGCACAGGCTGCCCAGAGAGGTGGTTGGATCCCCATCCATACAGGTGTTTCAAAGAGGCAGAGAAGTGGTGCTGAGGGCCATGGCTTGGCACCAGCCTTGGCAGAGTTAGAGAATGGCTGACATTTAAGGTCTTTGTCAACCCAAAGCATTCAATGATTCTATGGTTTTCCAGGTCTATCTGCTGCTCCAAGGGGATAGGGATGCCCCTCAGTGGAGACAGCTCTTAAAGAGAGCAGGGTGTTCTCTGCAAGAACATCAATAAAGCTGCTGAAGTGTCTGGAGAGCAGCTGCTGAGGGAACTGTGGTTGCTTGGTATGGAGAAGAGAAGGCTGAAGGGAGACCTCATTGCTCTCTGCAATGAGACTGGAGCACGGGGGAGTCTGGTCTCTCATCCCAATGAACAAGGGATAGAAAAGGAAATGGCCTCAAGTTGCAGCAGGGGAGGTCTAGACTGGACATCAGAAGAAACTTCTTCATTGAAAGGGTTCTCAAAGACTGGCACAGGCTTTCCCAGGGAGGTGGCTGAATGCCCACCCCTGGAGGTGCTTAAAAGAGGCAGAGATGTGGTGCTGAGGGTCATGGTTTAGCCCCAGCCTTGGCAGAGTTAGAGACTGGTTGGACTGGATGATATTTAAGGTCCTTTCCAACCAAAGCAACTCTTTGACTCCAAGACCTTCATCACAAGTTAAACTCACCCTGCCAGGCACCCAGCCCAGCTCAGCAGCAGTTACAAACAGCTTTGTGTGGGCAGGCACAGGTTTTCACCTCCTTACACTTCACCCCAACTCTTCTGCAGCTCTACCATGTGCCCATGCTTCCATGGGGCATGGACAGTCAAAGAAACAAACCCATACCTGGCAAATTTATGTTGACTCAAGACCAGCACATTGCCTCTGATCTCTGCTACAATCTTGCTCTTGTCCTCAGGCCGCCCATGCTCCAGGACGTGCTGGATGACGTAGTTCCCATACTGGTCCTGTGTGGGGGACAGCAGAAGTGTGTGACAAAACCTAGACAGGAACCACTCACATCAAACCAGTCCCCACTCCGCATTGTGACCCACAAGCCTGAGCTAAGCACTCACTGAAACAGCTGCTGCACAAATCACAGACAAAAGGCAATGGACATCAACTCAAGCACAGGAGGTTCCACCTCAGCATGAGGAGGAACTTCTTCACTGTGAAGGTCACAGAGCACTGGAGCAGGCTGCCCAGAGAGGTTGGGGGGGTCTCCTTCTCTGGAGACTTTCAAGCCCCATCTGGATGTGTTCCTGTGTGACCTGTGCTGGATTCTATGGTCCTGCTCTGGCAAGGGAGGTTGGACTCTATGACCTTCAGAGGTCCCTTCCAAGCCCTAACATCCTGTGAGCCTGTGAAAAAAGCCCTTCTGGAGCTTTACCAAGAGGGAAAATGCTGCATCAAGTCCTAACACTCAAGAGAATGTCCTTGACCATGGTGTCTCATGGGTGAGACCTTCAGCAGCCAAGTCTAGTTGAGAGGTGTCCCTGCCCATGGAAGGGAGGTTGGAGTAGATAGTCTGCAAGGCTCCTTCCAACCCAAGCCATTCTAGGATTCTCTGATGTCAATACTCTGTGTAGGTCAAGTTTCTTTGCTTCCTCCAGGTTCAAACACACAAAATCACAAGCCCTGGAGGGCTGTGCCATGGCTCTAGCTAGAGCCATGGTCACATTCTGAATGGGGGTATACTCAGACCACAAAGCCAGAGGTATGACCTGATGCCTCCCCTCCATGTCCACCCTCTTCCCACTTTGCACATGCTAAGGACATGAGCATACAGGACAGGGTTCCTTTCCTGTTGTAGGCCAAATACCAGGATCCCAGTAAAACAACTCCCCAGAGGACTGCAAGGAGGAGGAAAGGCAGCCAGGAAAGGGCTTTTCCAACCAAAATGGTTCTGTGATTTCAGGAACCCAAATCACTTGGCAGTGTCTTTGCCAAGCAGTGACCAGCTCTTCACATCAGCCCCCTTTAGATCCTTCCGGCAGGCACTGTCAGGTCTGGAGTGAAGCAACAGGACACTCAAGAGCCCCACTCAAGATCCTTTCAGAAAGGAAAGTGACTGCAGCTTGGTACCTGCTGGGTATTTGCACATAACCAGAACAAATGAGACACCGGAACACCTCCCTGGGGGTGTTCAAGGCCAGGCCAGATGAGGCCTTGGGCAACCTGAGCTAGTGGGAGATGTCCCTGTCCATGACAGGGGGGCTGGAACTGGATGATCTTTAGGGTACCTTCCAACCCAAACCATTCTATGACTCCTTGATTTTAGGTTGAGTGATGATCTTCTTGTCTGCCATGCTCCTTCCCACCCCTCCTCAGGAGCAGCCTCCCTGTGCTCAGCTAACCCCAGCAGCACTCCAGCTGCCATCCCCAAGAGGCTGCCGGCAGCACTCCTACTGCAGGGCAGCAGGCAAGAACCATCTCACAGCAGCAGCTCTGCTCCTCCCCACACTGACCTGCACAAGCTGCTCGGTGTGTTGGTGAAGCTCCTCCAGGATGGGCAGGGTCTGCTCGGGCAGGCAGTGCTCCAGGATCCTCTGGATGACGCGGCAGCCGTAGGGGTGTGTGGACAAGGCGAAGACCTGCACTCGGCAGAGACAGGCAAGCACAGGCAGTGACACCTCTGTTAGTCCTTGGGAACCCCAGAACCCCCCTGCACTTCTATGAACACATGGTGGCTTCACCCAGAGATGGCAGGTGAAGAGAGCTTGCAGCACTGGCAGCTCGAGACGGCATCAAGCGGACCTGAGAGCATCGGTCCCCTGCTGCCACAGCACTGGCAGGTGACGGCAGGCACAGCACAGCCCTACCTGTGCTGCTGCTTCCCCACCCAAGGGGCAGGGAAACAAATGAGTCAGCAATGTGCCCTCAGGGCCAAGAAAGCACATGGTCTGCTAGGGGGTGTGAAGAAGAGCATGGCCAGCATGTCAAGCAACTTCTCCTCGCTTTCGACTCAGCCCCGGTGAGGCCATATCTGGAGTACTGGGTCCAGCTCTGGGCTCCCCACTTCAACAGTCAGGGAACTACTGGAGAGAGTCCAGCAGAGGCTGGGAAGATGCTGAGGGGCCTGAAGCATCTCTGTGAGGAGGAAAAGCTGAGAGCCCTGGGGCTGTTGAGCCTGGAAAGGAGCAGCCCCAGAGGGGATCTGAGCAATGCTCAGCAAGAGCTAAAGGGTGGAGGTCATTAGGATGGGGCCAGACTCTTGTCAGTGGTGCCCAGAGACAGCACAAGGGGCACTGGGCACATACAGGAACCCAAGAGGTTCCATCTGATCAGGAAGAAAAATTTGTTTGGTGTGAGGGTTCTTGAGGCCTGGAGCAGGCTGCCCAGAGAGGTTGTGGAGTCTCCTTGTCTGCAGAGCTTCCAACCCCCCTCTGGCCATTGTGCTCCTGGGCAAGCTGCTGTGGGTGCCCTGCTTTAGCAGGGGGGTTTGGACTGGATGATCTCCAGAGGTCCCTTCCAGCCTTCACCACTCTGTGATCAGAGTATCATTACCATTCACAGCTGCAATATACAGGTGTGCATGGCAAAGCCTCATGGTTAATAAAAAGCCCACTGGGACAAGCAAGCATCATCAGAAGGTGTTCCAGAAGAGGAAAGCCAGCCTGCTGCTTGCCAGCTGCGTGGGTTAAAACACACAACAAATGGTATGAAGCAGGAAAGGGAAAAAATGCTCAGCAAAGGATTTTCTTCCACTGTTTGGATTTTGTTTAAAAGCCTTAACTGCTTCTTAGCAGAAAGGACAACAAAAAAAAAGCCTGCCCTCTCATTTCTCAGGGATTACCAAATCTGTCAGGAAGAACAGCACACATTTGATTATTGCTGTGCTCTGGACAGGAAACTGAGCAAAGTCCTCCTTGGTTGCTTTAAATTAGAAAGAACAAAGCAAATCCAAGCCCAAAGTTAAATTGACAGGCTACACATTTTTAATAACTAGTGAGCAAACTGTGCAGGGAAACAAGACCTGAAATGCAATTAACTGCAGGAAAAACAGTCTTGAGGTGCTAAGTTTCATCTTCCATGTGAAAGTTCAGATGGAACTGAGATGGCTGCTCAGAAAGGGCTGGTGTCATCAGCTGAGCTCCCAGAGGTATCTCTATCTCCTGCCTTGCCCAACTCCCCAGTGGAAGCTCCAAAGCTGAGCTCCAACCAGCAAATCTGCTGAGCAGGTTTCCAGCTACGAGCCTGCTTGTTTGGACAGAGCCAAGCAAGTCTCTGCTTTCAGAGCCGCTCTAGGAGCAGCCAAACTAATAAAGGCTGGTTCCTGCTGGAGCAGCCACAGGCTCCCCTCATCCCCTATGGCAAAACCCAGCAACACTTCAAAGTCCTTCTCCAAAGCCAATTAAGCTGAACTTGGGAACACCCAAACCAGTGCCTCTGGAATGGAAGGCAAGCTGACTGCAGGCACAATGCAGCCAATTCAGATCCAGGCCATTGATGCACAAGAGGACATCAAGAGAACACTGGAGAATGAAGCACAAGGAACTGCACTTTGCTAGATCAAACTCATGTTCTGCTCTGGTTTGAGGCCCTTGGCAAAGAGTGCTCCTCTCCTCTATGCCAACCTCACAGCCAGGGAGCACAACTCAAGTTGACTGTGCCCAAATTCTGCTCACCACCTTTACTGTGAAGGTGGTGTCCTTTGAAGGACAAGCAACTGTTTGAGAGGGTAACACAAAGGGCTAGAAAGATGGCTAGGGGACTGGAACATCTCTGTGATGAGGAAAGTCTGAGGGACTTGGGGCTGTTTAGCCTAGAGAAGAGAGGACTGAGGGGGATCTCATCAATGCTGATCAATACTTCAAGGGTAGGTGTCAGGAGGATGGGCCTAGGCTTTTTCAGTGCTCCCCAGTGACAGGACATGGGGTCACAGGCACAAAGCTGAACACAGGAAGCTCCATCTAAACATGAGGAGGAACTTCTCTAATTTAAAGGTGGTGGAGCCCTGGAGCAGGCTACCCAGAGATGTGGTGCAGTCTCCATCTCTGGAGACTTTCAAAACCTGCCAGGATGTGTTCCTGTGTGACCTTCTCTAGGTGACCCTGCTTTGGCAGGAGGTTAGACTAGTTCCTCTCCAGAGGTCCTTTCCAACCCCCAGCATTCTGTGAAGATACATTAGTGAGAGACCAGGTTTTGCCTCTATCAGTCAAAGCCCTCTAAGTGTTGAAGAAACATGTTTGCAAGCATGCTTTACTGTGCTGCACCTGCACAGAAATAACAGACAAGAGCAAGGAGCTTCCAGGCTGCCCAGTGGTAACTTTTCAGCTGATGCCTGCTAACGTTTAGAAGGCAGAGAAGCTGAACAAGTTACAACCCCTCTCACCCTGCTCAAAGCAGCTTTGAAGAACACAGAGATGAGTCAGGATGTGGGTGCAGGACTCACCTGTCCCTTAAAGGCATCGATGATGAACTGCAGGGACTGAGGCTGCACACACTCAATGCACTTCTGCACCACGTGGTTGCCGTTCTGGTCTTTCACGCACTTGAGGACGTGGCCGTCCAGCTCCCGAACCATCTCATTCTATGGGGAGAGGAAGACAAACAGAAAGCACCACCAGGATTCAGGGCTGACAAACACCAACCTCTCCCTTCTGCATGAAAGGTATTGGAGGAGACACCAATGGATTCCCAACTGGAAGCCTTCCAGTGGCCCAAGTGCTGAGATGAAGCTTGCTGTGCTATGGAAACCAGCGAGGAAGATATCCCAAGAGAAGGGAGGTGAAGGCCTCCCTTCATTAGACCTGAGTCTACCCTGATGAGCTAAGCACCCTAGAGCTGCCTTCCAGTACCTGAAGGGATCCTACAGGAAAGCTGGGGAGAGATTTTTCATAAAGGGTGTCCAGAGACAGGCCAAGAGGGAATTGTCTGGGGACATGCTGAGAGAGCTGGGACTTGCTCAGGCTGGAGAAGAGCAGGCTCCAGGGAAAACTTAGAACTGTATTTCACTACCTGAAGGGAACCTGTGGGAAGGCTGGGGAGGGGCTGTTCAGAAGGACCTGTAGTGTCCTTTGAGGGTTCCTTCCAACCCAATGCAATGCAACCTATGTGACAGGATGAGGGGCAATGGTTTGGAACAGGAGCAGGGGAGATACAGGTTGGACATCAGGAGGAAGTTCTGCACAATGACAGTAGTGAAATACTGGGACAGGTTGCCCAGAGAGGTGGTGGAGACCCCATCCCTAGAGACACTGAAGGTCAAACTTGATGGGGGCCTGGCCAGCTTGATATTGTTGGAGATGTCCCTGTTAGACAACATGAGCTTTGAGGGTCTCTTCCAACATGCTGCAATCTGTGAATCTGTCTTCTAATTCCCCACCATTCTCCATTTCCCCTACATACACAACCTGCTCTCAGGGGATGAACAGAGACCCAACCCCATTCCCAGTCCAGTGGAACAAGGAGATGACAAGAAGACCTCCCCCCCAAGGCTTGTGACACACTCATCATGCACATGAGACTGAACAAACATGCCAGAAACCAAACCACAACACCAGCCACAAGAGGAACAGAAGGTCGAGGTTCAGGCCACCAAACGCCAAGGAACATTCAACATCAAGAAGAAAGTTAAAATTGAAACTTACAATTACCTGCTGGTCTGGGGGGATAAACTCCAGGGCCTTCTGGATCACCCTGCAGCCATACATCTGCAGGGCCAGGGACAGAACATGCCCACGGATACGTTCTGCCAAGGCCAGCTTCTGTTCCAGGCTGCCAAACTGGGGAGATGAAAAGCAGTCACTACCAGCTCAAAGCCCTGAGGAGGGGTCCCAGGGGCACAGCAGCCCTCCCATACCCTCCCAGTGTTGAACCAGGACCAAAAATGCCCACCCCAGCCCAGTGCATGGCAAGAGCTGCAGCCAGGTGTCTGCTCTGTGCGTGTCACACAGCCTCGCACACGTTGAGACACCCCAGAGCCCAGGGTGCCGGTGCCACCAGGGTGGCATGTGCCAGTTCACCAGCCCCTGACTGGCCTGAGAGCAAACCACCAGACAGAGGAAGCACCAAGGCCTGGTGAAGGAGCAACAGACCACTGGCAAGAGGGAGAGATGGGTGCCTGCCCAACCTCCTGGTAGGAAAACACAACACTTCCTTCCCATGGCTGCTGCTGGCTGCAGAAGTGTTTCTTTTGGTGCTGAATCCTGGGGGCCCAGCACAGCCCCCTTGAGAAGTCTCCTTGGGGTGCTGCTATTTATTCCTACACCTTATGGCACCTCCAAGCCAAGTGCTACTTTTCAGATGAATCTTTATGAGCCTCAGCACCTCAAGAGCAACGCTGCAACAGCCTGTGGGGAGGAGATGACATCACTGTGGACAGGTATCTCCCACTTGGAGCCTGGTAGCAGGGTTTCTACAAACTGGTCCAGTACCCCAGAAGGCAGCAGGAACCTGAGTAAGGCCTTCAGGGGAATGCAGACTTACTTCAAAGAACTTCTGGATGACATAATTGCCAAAGACATCAACCATCAACTGGTAAGCTGCCTGGAGGATCTCGTTGAAGACAAGCTGGCGTTCTGCTGGGGTGGCTCGCTCCAGTTTCAGCTGAATGAACCTGGGAAGCAGAGCTGCTGTGATGCCACTGGCACAAACGCCCTCACCACAGCTGCTGTGATGCCACTGGCACAAACACACACCCTCACCACAGCTGCTAACACAACCCCCTTCCCAAAGCCTCACACACTGAGCGCTCACAAGCCCAGTCTTTCACAGTTGCCATACCCAGCAATCTGAACCCTTGGGGTGGTCACAGCCGTGAGGTTAATGGTCACAGCAACCTCCTCACTCCAAGCTAAGAGTACTAGAGTGAGGTAGCTCTTGAAGATGAGTTTGGCTATGCCAGTGGGGCCAGTAAGAAGCTCAGAGAGCAAGCAAGCAGCTCTTCAGGAGCTTGCCTGGGGTTGTTCAACCCTGAGAAGGCTCCAGGGAAATCTTCGAGCAGCCTTCCAGTACCAGAAGGGGGCTCCAGGAGAGCTGGGGAGGGACTTTTGACAAGGGCTTGTAGTGACAGGACAAGGGGCTGTGGTTTGAAACTGGAGCAGACTAGATTTAGACTGGACATCAGAAAGAAGTCCATTAGTCTGAGGGCAGTGGAGGCCCCATCCCTGAAGACTTAAAAGGCCAGGCTTGACTGGGCTCTGAGCTCTAGTTGGGGATGTCCCTGCTTGCTGCAGAGGGTTGGATTAGATGACCTTTAGAGGTCACTTCCAACCCAGCACATTCTATAATTCTATCAGCATCTGCACCAAACAGTCTGTACAGAGCAGAAGCAGTGTGACTCCACTTGGCAGTTCACAGCTCCACCTCCTCCTCCACAGCATGAGAAGAAACTTCTTTGGTGTGAGGGCCCTGGAGCCCTGCAGCAGGCTGCCCAGAGAGGTTGTGGAGTCTCCTTTCTCTGGTGAGCTTCCAAACCCCTCTGGCCACTGTGATCCTGGCCAAGCTGCTGTGGGTGCCCTGCTTTAGCAAGGGGGTGGGACTGGATGAGCTCCAGTTCCTACCATTCTATGATTCTCCCTGCTCTACTTCTTGAGGCTTTGGAGTAACCAGATCTAGTCAGAGGCATCCCTGCCCATGGCCAGGGGGTTGGAACCAGGCGATCTTTAAGGTCCCATCCGACCCAGACCACTCTGTCAATCTACCATCTACAGCTCTCTGCTCCGGGCCGTGCTCCAAACCACAACCTGGGGGCAGCGAGAGGCCTTTGTTCCCACCTGGATCCGTGCTGATCTTGGGAGAACTCCATGATGTGGCCGGCGATCTCCCTCAGCTGCAGGTTGGGGTAGCGGTTGTTGCGGAAGTCCTCCAGCAGGCGGCTGCGGCCCGAGGGCATGACGTCGGACATGCCGTAGCGCAGGCGGGAGGAGGGGAACAGCGTGCTGCTGGGGCTGAACAGGCTGGAGGCGCTGCTGGCGCTGCGGTACTTGGCCTCCGCGCCCGGCGCCGCCGAGATGTAGCGGCCGCTGCCGTTCGTCAGGCCCCCTGCAAGGCACAGGCACAAGGAGGGGGATGAAGGCAAGGAGGGGTATGGAGGTGGAGGGTTAGGGGGGGTCCAGAGGTGGTGGGAGCAGCAGACTCGGTGCTGTTGGAGGCTGCAGCAATGATGGAGGAAGACTTGGGGGTGCAAAGCTGGAGAGGACCCAGCCCTGAGAGCTGCCAGCCCAGCCCCAGCCTGTCCTGAGCTGATCCCCAGCAGTGTGGGCAGCAGGGGCAGGGAGGGGATTCTGCCCCTCTGCTGTGCTGTGCTGAGACACCCCCCCTCACCACGCCAGAGTCTTCATCACAGCACAGACAGGGACCTGTAGGAGCAGGGACAAAGGAGACCACAGCAGTGCTGGCAGGGGCTGGAGGCTGGGAGCCCTCTGTTTGAGGCCAGGTTGAACTGGGGCTGTTCAGCTTGCAGAAGAGAAGGCTCCAGGGAGACCTTCTGGTGGCCTTTCAGTGCTCAAAGGGGCTGATCAGAAAGCTGGGGACAGACTTTTGAGCAGGGTCTGTTGTGACAGGACAAGGGGAGATGGTTTGAACTACAAGAGGGAGATTCAGACTGGAGAGTGGGGAACAATGTTTGACACTGAGGGTGGTGAGCCCCTGGCCCCGGTAGCCCAGAGAGGTGGGAGCTGCCCCATCCCTGGAGACACTCAAGGTCAAACTGTGAGCACCCTATCTAGTTGAGGATGTCCCTGATGGAGGATTGGACAAGATGACCTTCAAGGTCAACCCAACATATTCTGTGATTCTGTGTATAGTGTCCTAGGGTCCTTCTTAAATTGAGGAGCCCAGAACTGGACACAGCACTCAAGGTTTGGCCTAACCAGTGCTGGTTGATTCTATGAATCTATGAACATCACTCCAGAGCTCTGGCAGAGGCCTCTTCCCCTTCCTGCAGGGCTTGGGATCCCTCTGCTGGCCACAGACTGCAAGATGCCTGCAGTATGGCTTGTCCTGAGTGGGACAAAGTCCTTCCAAGAGAAATCTTCTTATCACATGGGCACCTCCCACCTGAAAGGCCAACATGAGGCAGAGAGGACAAACCACCTGGAAAAATACAAGCTGCAAGGAGTCTTAGCGAGGGAAGGAAGAACCTTTAAGGCAAGAAACCTCCTGGCAGCCACCAGTGCCTGAAATTAAAATGATAAAAGGAGAGGCTGAGTGACCTGCAGTCCTCTGCCATCAGTATCTGAAGGAAGCTCCTGTGCAGCAATGCTATATGAGAGTTAAGTACCTGGTATCAGCCTACTTATAGAATCACAGAATTGTTAGGGTTGGAAGGGACCTCAAGGATCAGCCAGCTCCAAGCCCCCTGCCACATCCAGGGACACCTCACACTGCAGCAGGTTGCTCACAGCCACATCCAGCCTGGCTGCAAACACCTCCAGGCAGGAGGCTTCCACCACCTCCCTGGGCAACCTGGGCCAGGCTCTCACCACCCTCATGGGGAACAACTTCTTCCTAACATCCAATCTGAATCTCCCCATTTCTAGCTTTGCTCCATCCCCCCCACTCCTATCACTCTCTGACATCCTATAAAAAGTCCCTCCCCAGCTTTCTTGGAGCCCCTTTCAGATCCTGGAAAGCCACAAGGTGGTCTCCTCAGAGCCTTCTCCAGACTGAGCAACCCCAACGCTCCCAGTCTGTCTCTGTGCCTCCAGGCTAGTCAACTATGTTGTGACTTCTCCAGAGAGACTGCCAAGTGTCCTCTTGCCTGAAGAGATGATTGAGAGCTCCTTATTCACATCTGCTAGAGCTGTCCTGCCAGTGGTGTGACCACCACCTTCTGAAAGGTCTTTTCCAACCTTAATGATTCTCTATCTACCTGACTTCTTAACTGAGCCAACACTCCAGAAGGTGACCAAATGATACTCCTGCTGGAAGGACCAGGACAGGGACCAGGAAGGGACCAGTGAAACACCTCTCAAGTGAAGGAACCCAAGAGGGACAGTCTGAACACAGAGTTTGCCATGGCATTGGCAGAGCTCAGCACTACAGCTTCTTTCTGTAAGCCTGGAGTAAACAGGAGTCACAGCACTGCCATGCTGAGGTGGAGAACCAGCTCCTGAGCATCTACAAATGGCTGCAAGAGGAAAGGGTCTGGCACTCAGCTGTCACCTGTGCCTTATCTTGTAGTTAAGAGGGAAAGCAGAGTTCAGAACCAGTCCTCTGTGTCAGAGGGTTTGTGAGAAAACCCTTCTGGTCTTTGTGGAGATTTCAAGTGACCCACAGCAGTGACTCCTCTTTTCTACCCATCTCTGATGGAGATGCTGGCTGCCAGACTCCCCAGGATGTTCAGCCTCATACTGGGAATGAAGAGACTGTGTGGAGGACAAGTTTCTTAGATCAAGTGCTCTGAAACCCAGCTGTTAACCACCAAACCTTGGAGTGCCTCAAGCTCCTTTATGCCAGCATGTGGCTGAGAAGCCAGTGACCTGGCCAGAGCCCTGACTCCAGGGGGATCTCACCTACAAGCACAATGCAACAGCTCCTTGTTCAGGAGCAGTTCAGAGGGTGGAAGCTTCTGAAGCACCTGGGGACATGAGGGTAAAGGGGCAAAAACCTCAAAGAAGGGACAGGACTCGTGTAAGCTGTTGGTGCTGGTGGTTCCTCCCTTGTCCTTAGCCAGCTCAAACTTCACAAGAGCAGTCTGTAGTGTGGATAGCAACCCTCTGTCTGCACAGAACTGGACTAGATAGAGGAAGAAATTCCTTACAGTGAGGGTGGGGAGACACTGGAACAGGTTGCCCAGAGAGGTTGTGGATGTCTCCTCCCTGGAGGTGTTCAAGGCCAGGTTGGATGAGGCCTCCAGCAACCTGGGCTGATGGAAGTTGTGTCTGCCTGTGGCAGGGGGGTTGTGCTTCTCCCTCTGAACACACCATCCATGTTTCCTTTAAAGTGTCCAGGATTTGCCAGGAAAGATTCCTATCTGGGGAGGACAAAGCACACAGACTCTGTCCTGGGGACTGCAAGGTGGGCAGGCTCACAGCACAGCCCTAACAACCCAGTGTTTGCTACTCTGTACTGATCAGTCAGCTCCTCAGTGCTTGCTGGGACACTGGAGGCAGACCTCTCCCTGCAAGATTTCAGGGGGTGAAAACCCAAAAAGGACAAGGAAAGGATGAGTCAAAAAGGAAACAGAGGAAGAAAACACCAAGGCTGCTGTCTTGAAAACGAAGTGCTGCTTAAGCAAGCTTCTAGAGGACTTCTCCAAGGCCCTCAAACTGCTCTTCAAGTTCAGGAGCTCTCAGAATGAGCAATGGGGACACAAGAGAGATGAGAATATGTCTCTGAGGAAGCAGGCAGAGCAGTGTCCCTGCTGCCCTCCCCTCAGAAGGCTCAGAACCCACCCAGCCATGGGGACTCCTCCCTCCCTGGGGCTAGTAAGGGCAGTAGCCTACAGCCCCTGGGACATCCCCCAAGGGTCACTGTCCCATTCTGTCACCCTGTGCCAGGTGTGCCCAGGGAGACACAGCCCTACAGCCCTCCCAGTTGGTCACAGCTAACTGGTTACCAGCTCTCCAGTCAGTGTTCTCCCTCAAATAAATCCCATTCCCAGCTTTCTCACAGTGATCCTGCTTGCAACTGACAGCACAGGGCAGCTCCCTCCCAGGCAGCTCCCGCAGCAGTACCATGCAATTAAAATAATTACTGCTCCTCTGCACCTCCCCACCCCTATCCCAGAACAGGAAAACCCTCAGCTGGACACATTCAGCCCCAGACTGCCAGAAACAAGGGGTTTTATTGGGACCACACCAGCCAGAGACAAAAGGGCTGACCAAAACTGCTTGTGGAGCTCCAGGAATGGATCTGAGGTGTAGCCTGGCTAAAAGTAAATTATTTTTGATGTAGAATTCTAATATTTTGGTCAATAGTATGGGAAAAAAAAAGGGGGGGAAGGAGCACTCCTGCTGCTTTTAGCACCCAGAGTGCAAGTTTGTTTACAGCTGCTTTCCTCTACCTAAGCACATTTGCTCAGTGCCTGCACCTTTGAGTTCAGAGTGTGTATTTAGCTCAGCCTCCTCCTCCTCCTCCTCCAGCAGCTCCTGTTGTAAGAAGTGGCTGCTTGGTTATTTCAGGTACTTGTGATTACCTAGACATCTCACAAGGTCACTTTACACCACCAGAACACACACCCCACCCCCACCCCCCAGCTTGCTATCCACAGAGCCATTTTTCACCTCTGTGAGCTTTCAGAAGGCTGAGTCTTGACACACAACATCAACCCTCCAAATGAGTGACTGGGGCTGGCAGGAGACGTGACAAAGTCAAAGCCACAACCGACACCGCCTTCCACTGGAGATCTGCTGATTGTCAGCTGCATCCAGTGCCAATTTCTGAGGTTATTGTGCAACCCTGAAATCAAAGCTACTCAAAGGGCCTCCCCCAGGTTGTCTCACCCCCACAGGATGCAGAGGTGGGACTTGGCCCTAAACCCAACTGCTCTGACTCCTCTTTTTGCAGACACCACCTCTGGCTGTTCCCACCTGCCCATTGTTAGGTATTCAGGAACCCTGCTCATCCTCTCTATCACAAACTACTGCTGGTATCATTCCAAACAGACACAGAGGCAACCTCAAGCTTCTTGTAAGGACAAGCAATGCCTGGGCTGGTTTGAGAGCATTAAAAGTTGTTTTATAACCAAAGACAACTGCACCTCCTTTCAACACCATCTTGCAGTAGATGTGAAAGGGAAACTGAAAAAAAGAGAGGGATTTCAAGGTGAAAGCCAAAGAAAGAGATGAGGTGGTTCTTGCAGCAGGGTCTGGGGAGCAGGGCTGGTGAGGAGCAGCTGAGGGAGCTGAGGTTCTTTAGTTTGGAGAAGAGGAAGCTGAGGGGAGACCTCATTGCTCTCTGCAACTCCCCGAGAGGAGGCTGGAGCCAGGTGGGGGTTGGTCTCTTCTCCAAAGGAAAAAGTGATAGAATGAGACAAAATGGCCTCAAGCTGCAGCAGGGGAGGTTTAGGTTGGGCATCAGGAAGAAATTTCTTCACTGAAAGGGTTCTCAAAGCCTGGCACAGGCTGCCCAGGGAGGTGGTGGAACCCCATCCCTGGAGGTTTCAAAAAGGCAGAGATGTGGAGCTGAGGACCATGATTTAGCCCCAGACTTGGCAGAGTTAGAGAACGGTTGGACTGGACAACCTGAAAGGTCTCTTCTAACCCAGACAACTCTGGGATTCTGTGACTCCCAAGCACACAGACAGCCACAGGGGAACCCTGGCTACTAGGAGAGGACTCCATGTGTCAGGATGGGAAGGCTAAGACAGACTGCTGTGGGGCACAACCCACTGCTGCAGATGATAACTGCCCTGTCTGCCCAGAGTTTGTCCTCTAACAGATTGACCTTTCTCTGATCCACTTTTTAGGAGGCATTCTTTTGTTTGCCTGCAGGGGCCACAGCCTTCCTCCCATGCAAAATCTGGGAACCTGCTCACTCTTCAGCATTAATTTATTGTAGCTCTTTTAACTGTCAGCTTAAGGACTGCACAGCTGCATAAATAAAGTTGAAACCTTCCCATTCTATTAGAGCTCCACCAGAGGAAGGTGGTAAATCTGAACTCCATCTCAAAAGAAAAACCCAGTATCAGATTTATTCCTGTTCCAAGCTAACCTTTAGCCAGCATCAAATTCATCACACATGCATGTAATAAACATGAGAAATCTGAGCAGTGTGGAGATGCATGGAGAGCTGCTCTGAAAAGCAAAAGCTGTGTTCAAGGCAGATACATCACAGAAGCAGAAGAGGGTTGGTTTTTTTCCCCTGAGTATGTACTATATTCTCTGGTGCAATAGCAACAGCCAACCTGCCTTGTTTGCTGGTGAGGCCTGGGAATGAACACTTCAGGAGGTGGAGATGAGCATTGCTTTATTCATAGAATGGTTTAGGTTGGAAGGGAGATGGAAGATCATCCATGGGCAGGGACACCTCCCACCAGCCCAGCTTGCTCAGGGCCTCATCCAACCTGGCTTTGAACACCTCCAGGAGGAGGCATCCACCACCTCTCTGGGCAGCCTGTTCCCCATCCTCACTGTCAAGAATTTCTTCCCAGTCTCTAACCTCCATCTCCCCCCTCCTCAAGCTCTAATCCACCCCTTCTCATCCTATCACTACATTATTTAATCCTTACTTTCATTTTAAGACTGACTCTGTTCTATATAAAAGCTCTAGGCCAACCAGAAGCTCCTCCAGAAGGTGGAGCCTGCATCAGGTAATGTCTGCTCCAAAAAGGAAGGTCTCTCCCATGCACCAATGTGCTTTGATGAGTCCACACTGAAGGGAGATTTTCAGAAGCAAACTGTCAGCTGCAAGCCAGGAACCAAGAGCCAAGCACAGCTCCAGACACCAGGGCTTACTCTGGTCAGAAGAAGAAACTGGCCCCTCAGCTCATCAATTTATTGCTGACAACTTCAGGGGTGTTTTAAAGCACCTGACACATCAAAGGCTCAGCCCTCAGTGTCTGTTCTGTTCAGGGAGAACAAACAATTGGTGCTGGTACCCAGAGCTGTGTGAGGCAGGGCTCACCCTGCACTTAGCAATGTCACCCATAGCAGAGGCACGAGGAAAGGAGGCAACAGAGAAACCTTCCTGTGTGACAGCTGAGGGACAGCTACCTTACAGAGGTGCCCCAGCTCCTGCTTTACCTGGTAGAGGCCAGGACCCTGCCAGAGGGCTAACAGCAGCAGTGAGGCTGCAGGTATGGACCCAGCAGTGAGGTGCTCACAGTCCCAGGGCAGAGCAGAGCAGTGACCTGAGGGCTGGGACAGTGAGGCTGAGGCTCTTACCCAGGTTCAGACTTGAAGATGATCCATGTGAAGATAAGGAAGGTGGTGGAGTCTGCGAGTGGCCAGGTCCTTGGCTGGGCAGAGGCATTCCCACAGGTCCAGGAGAGGAGGAAAAGCCAAGGCCATTATAAAAACTGTGTCCTATGGGTGTCAAACTGCTGGATGTCCTCTTGTAGAGGTCACTGCTCCCTGTCAGGGAGTCTCGGCGGGAGCCGCTGCCCGTGTTGGAGTTAGCAACTGAAAAGAGGAAGAGAAGAACATTGGTTGATGGCCACAAGCTGCCCCAGACAAGTGGCAGCTGGAGATCCAGCACAACAGCACCTACTTAACAACCTCACTGCCCCAGGCTGCTGTTTTCCTGAGGGTGTTGCCTGGGGCCCAGCAAAATGCATCAATTAAACCCACGTTGCTAACCAGCAAGCAGAAATCCTTGGTTTAAGAAGTAAGCTTGAACCCTGCCACTGCATTTCTACCTTTGGAGTTGTCATACTGCTACAGCAGGTGGAGAAACACAGCTCCAAACAACCACCAGCAAGATCAAGAAGATGAAAATCTACCCCAAAGGAAGTGAGAGAGCCAAACAGATTCACAGATTGCACTGGGTTAGAAGGGACTCTCAGAGGTCAGCTTGTCCAACCCCACTGCTGTCAGCAGGGACACCTCCAACCAGAGCAGGGAACGACAGGGAGCTGCTGGCTTATGGGCAGTGCTTTGCCTCTGAACCCTCAGGTGAAGGTTTGTGCACTTCAAAGCTCTTTTTCCCCTTTGTTTAACTGGCCTTCCAGTATCTGAAGGGCGCCTACAGGAAGGCTGGGGAGGGACTTCTCAGGGTCTCAGAGAGTGATAGGACTAGGGGGAATGGAATGAAGCTGGAGGTGGGGAGATTCAGGCTGGATGTGAGGAGGAGGTTCTTCACCATGAGAGTGGTGAAGCCCTGGAATGGGTTGTCCAGGGAGGTGGCTGGGGCTCCATCCCTGGAGGTGTTTAAGCCCAGGCTGGATGAGGCTCTGGCCAGCCTGATCTAGTGTGGGGTGTCCCTGCCCATGGCAGGGGGGGTGGAACTAGATGATCCTTGTGGTCCCTTCCAACCCTGACTGATACTATAATACTATGATGATATCAGATTGCTCAACAAGCACTGCCTGCTGTTTATTCTCTGGCCATTAGAGCTCAGACAAACCCAAGAGGAGATTCTGCCTCTCTGTGTTTACTGGAAGTGGACAAGCTGGGGGGACACTCACTTGAAAACCCTTCTGCTCACCTTTCATTGGGCTAGAAACCAGCTCCTGGTTGCAGCAGCCTTTATTGAGATGGAAATCATGATTCAATTTCACAGAAACCCAGCATTTATTTAGTGGCTTGGGTTTGGTTCTGGGTTTTGTTGGGGGTTTTATTTTGCTGAAGGGCTGTCTTGACAATCAAACACAAACCCTTTAAATGCTCTGTCAACTCCAGGCAAAAAAAAGAAAAACCCCCAAATAATCAATTTTGCATTAAAAGCTTGTTTAATAAACAGTGAAATTGTTAACTGGGGGGGAATTAATCATTTCTCATGACTGCACACCAGCTCTAGAAGCAACAGCCTCCTGCTTTTATTCATTGATTGAAGGAAAACAGGTTTGTGGATCTTGGCAGTGAGCAAACTAGCAATTGAGTTCAATTAGCTAAACAAACTGAAGTGAGGGAAGCAAATGCTGGGTTTAGCTGAATCCAAGGTGGTTCAGCTTCTCAGGCTGGCTTGAAAAGGAAAATATTTAGGATCAGTTTTGTTTAACACTGGGATTTGCTGCAGTGAGAGTGTGGCACTCAGACCTGTCTGGAGAAGCAGGTTCAAAGGGCATGTTTTAACTCGCCCTTCACACTGATGAAAGCAGGAGAGAGTTCAGGAGGTAATTACTACCTCTGAGACTAAGCAGTAATTAAAACAATTGTTCTGCTTCACAAAAACAAACCTAAGGAACAAACCAGAGCCACAGACTAGAGAACAAGAGGAGAAACTTCTTTGGTGTGAGGGTGCTGGAGCCCTGGAGCAGGTTGCCCAGAGAGGTTGTGGAGTCTCCTCCTCCGGAGACTTTCAAGGCCCATCTGGATGAATTCCTGTGGGACCTGCCCTAAGTGATCCTGCCCTGGATGATCTCCAGAAGTCCCTTCCAACCCCTACCATTCTATGATTTTGGTTTGGATTTATTCTGTAAGAAAAACTCTTTGTCTCCAGCTGCCCAAAACCCAAATCCAAACAGAAGATGTATCTAACATTTCCTGAAGCACAGCAAGAGATGGGTTTTGATGAAGGGTAGAAACAACTCCAGAATCAAGCATGGAAATCACCTTGGATCAGCTCTTTAAGAAGGATGAAAATTACTGGGCCATTACCCTGAGGCAAGAGTCAGCAGATCCACAGAACCACAGAGTGGTTTGGGTTGGAAGGGACCTTAAAGATCATCTTGCTCCAACCCCCTGCCATGGGTAGGGACACCTCCCCCTAGACCAGGTTCCCTTGTCTCTCTTGATCTGGGAAGTCCAGCACTGGACCCAGTACTCCCAGTGTGACCACACCAGGGCAGAGGGGGAAGAAAACCTCCCTCAACCTGCTGGCCACATTCTTCTTGACATGCCCCCGGACACCATTGGCCTTCTTGGCCACGAGGACACACTGCTCTACATGGGGGCAACTTACTGTCCCCCAGCACTCCACAGAGCTACTTCCCAGCAGGTCACCCCTCACCTGTACTGCTGCAGAGGGGTGTTCCTCCCCAGGTGTAGGACCCTACACTTGCCCTGGTTGAATTTCATGAGGTTCCTCTCCCCCAGCACTCCAGCCTGGCCACCTGACATGGTGCCAGCCACTCCTCCTGGTGTTGTATCATCAGCAAACTGGCTGAGGATCCATCTGTCCTTCAGCCAGGTCACTGAGGAAGATGTTGAACAAGAAGGTAAGCAGTCCTGACCCTTGGGGAAACACCACAACACAACAGGCCTCCAACTGGACTCTGTGCCACTGATTGCAACCCCTTCTCCCCCTCAGAAGCTGCTTTCTTACCTGCTGTCCCAAACCCTCCCAGCGCAGAGCCCAGTGTGGCTCCCAGAGAGCTGCTGCTTCCGAAGCCCAGGGAGGTGTTGGCAGGCTGGGCAGAGCCCTGGGAGAAGAGTGAGCTGCTCTGGGAATTGCTGCTGAGAGAGTTGTTGCCGTAGAAGGAGCTGGATGCCAGGTTGTTGGTGGGCTGCTGCTGGGGCTGGGGTTGGGGCTGCTGAGTTCCTAGAGGGCGAAATGGTCCATTCGTGGTTCCTGCCAGGCCACCTGCGGCACCGTTGGCTGAAGCTGCAGCTGCTGCGACCGCTGGGGAGACAGGAAGGGGGATCACAGCCTGGGAACATCAGGGAATCACAGAATGGCTTGGGAGGGACCTTAAGGATCACCTAGTTCTAACCCCCCTGACAGACAGGGACACCTCCCACCAGCCCAGGTTGCTCAAGACCTCATCCAGCCTGGCCTTGAACACTGCAAGGCTTGGAAGCCTCCACAGCTTCTCCGGGCAGCCTGCTTCAGTGCCTCACCACCCTCATGGGCAACAATTTCTTCCTGATGTCTCATCTAAATCCAGCTTCTTCCAGTCTGAAGCCATCAACCCTTGGCCTTATACCTTCTCCAAGCCCTTCCAATTTAACATTCCCATGTGCAGCAGGGAGACCTTCTGACTTCCTACATAACTGTGAACATCTGAATTCCCTCATGGCCCTCCACTCCCTACAGAGAAAGGCTTTCATAGCTGCTCCAGCCCGGACAGAAGAAGAGGTGCTTTTTCCAACCCAAACATCAACAGGGAGTGAAGTAGATTGCCTTTTCCAGCCTGATACAAAGCCCAGTTCTCATCTACATCCAGCTCCTTCCACTTCTGCAGCAGCTTACAAGTTAAAACTTCACAGCTCCCTTTCATTTACTACAGATTTGTTTCTTCCCTCTCAGGATGAAAATGTCCTTTTTACCCCAGACCCTGCAGAAAGTCTCTTGGCTTTGTCTCTGAGATCTTCCTTTCACCCCAGCCCCTCCCTGTTACTGGATCTGAGCCCCACCAGCCTTGTACAGAGCCACTGAACACCACCACCCACCAGGGCTGATCACTGCTGCTTGGATTATTGGAGCTGCCCAGATCAAAGAGACACAAAACCCCTTCCCTTTCTCCCAAGACCTTAAGATTCAAATCGATCCAGCCACACATATCCCAACAGCCAATTAAGCAACACAATCCTGGAAACAAGCAGCATTGTCCTTTAGCAGATGAAACACAACCCCATGGTGCTCAGAACATCAAAACCCAATTGCTGCTGGTTTGCAGCCAGCTCCAAAGTAAAAGAAAAAGCAAAACAAACAAGAGCTACAAGGAAACAATTAGAAGGCTCGTTTCGTCATCTGCTGCTAACCCTGCAGACTGCTTACACATACAGATTGGGGCTGGAAAAGTCCTTTTAAAGCCCTGAACTGCCAGAGAACCCAAATAAAACCCAGAACACCTCAGGGCAAAGGCTGTGCATGGAACATTTCAAGTAAAGGTGATCACCTGGGAGCTCTACACAGGCTTCAACCTTTTATTGGGTGGGAAAGTGGCTGCCAGCAGGCAAATAACTGCCCTGAAACTCTGCAAAACAAAGGAGTCTAGGTGGTGGTGCCTCTGGGAGAAGGTTCTGGAGGCTCAGCCCACAGTGAGCACAAAGGATGCTCTCAACAACAATCCCACAGTGGATCTCAGTGAGGGCAAGTTTGTGTCATCATCGCCAGCAGAACCCAGAGGACTTCAAAGCCCCCCCCTCCAGCAGGGATGGAGCAAATTCTCACTTGAAAAGGCCTGGACTCACCTGCTTGTGCTGCTGAGGAGCTGATGATGACTGGAGCAGGGGCTACCAGGCGGACAGGGGCCCCCAGGCCGTTCCTGGCCCCCGCGTTCACCACCAGAGCACCGGTTTGGTCGTAGTAAGCAGCAGGAGCCAGCACTGGGTAACCTGGAGGGGAAAAGCAGGGGTGAGGCAACAAGCAGCACAACACATGGTGGGATCAGTTGTGTTCATGAGTACAGTGCAAGAGGATTTTTAAAGGGAAACCTGAAAAATTTTGCTTGGTTTTGCTGCTCTTGAAGCAAACCCAAACCCCAAAGCCATGTCAACAATCTATGGCTTGACACCGGTGAGACAGGCAGGTAGAGAAGACTTTCTGTGCCCCCAAACCTACTCTACCAGCACTGCCCTCAGTGTCAATTCAGTTACACAGATTTAACACATCTCCAAGAGGCAAAAGCAAAAGCTTTCCTAAGTCAGGCGCATGTTTGGGCCTCTCTTATATGGCCCTCCAGCTCTTCCCCTGCTGGAGTGGTCAATGTGTGAGCTTTAAGTGATGTGGGTTTGATGGTATGAAACATGAACTATCTTTAATAGGTATCAATAAAAACTCTTAAAGCTGCCCATCCACACAGCCACAGGCTGGCAGCAGTGTGGAGGTATTTAGGTACCTCACTATTTGGAGATTCATAGAATGGTTTGGGTTGGAAGGGACCTTAGAAGATCATCCAGTTCCAAACCCTTGCCACAGGCAGGGACACCTCCCACCAGCACAGGTTGCTCAAAGCCTCAACCAGCCTGGCCCTCAACACCTCCATGGATCAAGGGCATCTACAACTTTCCTGGGCAACCTGTTCCAGTGTCTCACCACCCTTACTCTAAAGAATTTCTTCCTTATCTCCAGTCTCAATTTCCCCTCTCCCAGCTCAAAGCCATTGTTCCCTCATCCTGTCACTCCCAGCCCTTCTAAAAGTCCCTCCCCAGCACTTCTAGAGCCCCTTCAGGTACTGGAAGGCTGCTCTAAAGTCTCCCTGAAGCCTTCCCTTCTCCAGGCTGAAAAGCCCCAACTCTCTCAGCCTATCCCCAGCCTTCTGGTCATCCTGGTGGCCTCCTGGGGACCCACTCCAGCAGTTCCATGTCTTTGTGCTGGGGGCACCAGAACTGGAGGCAGTGCTGCAGATGGGGTCTAATGAGTGCAGAGCAGATGGGCAGAATCCCCACAGCTGCCTGCTGGGCTGCCAGTGACCACTGCTGTAATTCCACAGTTAAAAGAGAACATCCAGAGGAAAGTGAAGGGATTCTCCAAGGTGCCTCACAAAGAGAATGGTCTCTGTGGGGGTTTGCTTTGCAAATCTAATCCCCAGTAACACAGCTTTCAGGAAGCTTGCAGTTTGGAAGCAGGTGTCTTACACTTCACTCTCTAACTCAAGACAGCAACAACCTTCCTGTTGCATGCATGATGCAACAACCATGGGGCACTTCCAGGAGGAGAGGTGAGGTCAGAATAATTCTGTTCACTTACATTTGACCAGTAGCACTGTATTTTACATCATTCAAAACAATACTGATGTTTTCCTTTTGCCATTACACTAAGATTCTGTCTAAATCCAGTTGGATTTGTGTCACAGCCTCACAGATCACAGACACAATTCCTCCAGTAGATCCTCTTGCAGGATTATACACTGCAACAAATCCTGCTGCCTTCTATCAATCTTGGTTTGAAGCCACCAGAAGAAATTAGGAAGGGGGAGTCCTTATCCTGTTAGAGCCAAGCCCCTGGCAGGGATGGAGAGACCAAGCTGATGAACAGGACTAAAAGATCTCTGAGGTTTTCCACATCAAAACCCCACAGCAGGAGCCCTAGAGAAATGGGAAAGCAACTTCCAACAGCAGCCAGCAAGCTTTTGGAGCACAGCAGCAGCTGATGCAGCTGGTAACATCTGCTTTCATCTGTAGAACAGACTCCTGAATCCTGATTTCATTTCAATGGTGCACTTGTAGCTAGGGTCCCATCCAACAGGCTCTCCAGATTTACACCAGACAGCAGCAGGCCAGGCTGCAGCCTGCAGACATGAGGTACCATCTTCTGAGATCTCCCCAGGTGCTGGAGAAGCTGCAGCCCCCTCAGAGCCCCTACCTGGCATCCCTGCTGCCAAGCCCTGCCCAAAGGCAAGGGCAGAATTGACAGCTGCTGCAGCCACCAAAGGATCAGTCTGCTGGCCCTGCTGGTTCTGGTTTGGGGTCAAAGGACGCTGGCTGGCTCCTCCACGCAGAACCTGGGGAAGACAGAAAGAGGAATCTGTTTACTCTGGGAGCCAGCAGCAAGCCACAGTAACCAGACACTTCCAAGAGCATCAGCAGCAATCCAGCTAGGTTCTTCCACAACCAGTGTGTGACAGCCCATCCTCTGACTGAGTCCTCTGACTCAGGACTCTGACTGAGGACACAGCTGCCTTTGCCACCACAGCCTTGAGACCACCACAGGTAAGTGCAAAAGATCAAACTTAGGCAACAGATCTCCTGCTGAGCTTATTGAGCAGAGTCCTGGACTGGACTGGGTGAGAAGAGACCTTCAAAGGTCAACTAGTTCACCCCCCACCCTGCAGTCAGCAGCTAGAGCAGGTTGCTCAGACCCCTGAACAGCCTGACCTGGAATGGCTCCAGGGATGGGGCATCTCCCACCTCTCTGGCCAACGTGGGCCACGGTCTCACCACCCTCAGTGTCAAACATTTCTCCCTTCTCTGCAGTCTGAAGCTCCCTTTTTTACTTTCAAACCACCACCCCTCATCCTGTCACAACAGGCCCTGCTCAAAAGTCTGTCCCCCACTTTAAGTCCTGAAAGGCCACCAGGACTGCCTGAAGCCTTCTCTTTTCTAGGCTGAACAACCCCAACTTTCTCAGCCTGTCCTCACAGCTGAGGGCTTCCAGCTTTCCCATCACTGTTGCGGCCTCCTCTGGCCCCACTCCAACAGTTCCAACTCTCTGCTGTGCTGAGGACTCTGGAGCTGGCCCCAGCTCTGCAAGGGTGGTCTCAGCAGAGCAGGACCTGGCAGTGATCCATCATCTCACCACTTTCATTTCTTAATAAACCTTCACCCTGTGGTTAGATGTGCTTGCAAGCCACCTGCCCCATCCCAGACAAGGTTTGGTCTGTGCCACAGAAGCACCACTGAAAGCTCACTGGAGTTGAAACCTTACAAAGCTTTCCTCAGCCCTCATTCAGAAGCTGGGGGCTGATGACACGAAGTGACAGAGGTTTTACCAAGCTGCCAGCCCCTGCACAGAAGAGTGGCCTGGTGACATGACACTTCCTCACTGGAAATAATGACCAAAGATCACACAGCAGCTTTCTAGGCAGCTCTGGTGGTTTGAACAAAGGTTGCTCTCCAAAAGCAAGATGGCAAAGTGACCTTTCCTGTAATTAACTGTGACAGGCTTGCTTTGCCAAAGCCTTTTACTCAGAGTGGTGATGCAAGAGCCTGCACCCATCAGGAAGGTCAGCTTGTTAAAGAGCCATCCCTTGGTAGGCAGAGAGCACTAAACTTGTGTTACTGACAGGAGAAAATGAGTCTGGGAGAGGATGCTCAAGTTAACAGCTAGATGTGAATCTCAAGAGATTGCTATCATTGACAAGGCCTGAACAGGAGCTCTTCAGCCTTGGGAGCCTCACACATTCATAGAACCATAGAATGGTTTGGGTTGGAAGGGACCTTAAAGATGATCCAGTTCCAATCCCCCCTGCCATGGTTCCCAGCAACCCAGGTTGCTCAAGGCCTTATCCAACCTGGCCTTCAACACCTCCAAGCAGGAAGCAGCCACAGCCTCTCTGGGCAACCTGTTCCAGTGTTTCCCCACCCTCACTCTCAAGAGTTTCTTCCACATCTCCAGTCTCAATCTCCCCTATTCCAGCTCAAAGCCACTGCCCCTTGTCCTATCACTAGCAGCTGTTGCAGAAGGGCCCTCCCCAGCCTCCCTGTATGTACTGAAAGGGCCACTCTAAGGTCTCCCCAGAGCCTTCTCTGCTCCAGGCTGAAGAGCCTCAACTACTGCAGCCTGTCCCTATAGGGGAGGGCCATCACTTTGTCATTCTCAGCAAGGGCCTCTTCTAGCAGTCCCAAATAAATGCTGTGCTTTGCTCTGGTTTGCAGAGCAGAAGCCAATGAGCTCAGCTGTGACTCTCTGAAAGACGTACCAGAGTGTTTCTGCTCCTTAAGACAAGGCAAAGTCTCTTCTCAACTCCAAGTGAGTGTCTGGAGCAAAGTGTCTCCTCTAAGTGCAGGGAGCCCCTTACCTGCTGCTGGCCCTGCTGGGTTTGCTGTGTGGTTTGCTGATTTGCTGAGTTGGTTGCAGCGGCGGCGGCAGCAGCTTGCTGCTGGAAGAGGCTGGCAGGATAAACTCCCCAGGGTGTGACTCCATAGTACTGGTGAGGAACCACTGCTGGACCTGGAAGAGGAAGGGAAGCAGTGAGCTTCTGCAGAGTGACAAGTGGTGCACAGCAAAGCATGGGCACAAAGAGCTGCCCATCATCTGGGGGTTAAAAGCCCTTTCAAGGTGATCACTTCAAAACCCTTGCAAATACAGAGGGATTCTGGCACTTCTGGAACTCCTTTGGGAAACACTTCCAAGTCAGACCTGAAACTTCATCTTTACTGCCTTTTACCTTAGTGGATGTGGTGGGTTGAAATTTCCCCCCTCCCAGCATTAAAACTACCACAGTGGATGAGGAGGGCAAATCCTGCCACCAGTGAGACTGCTGCAGTGTCAGAGGTTTACTGCTGTGCTCCAATATTATTAGTGAAGGAACAATACTTTATCTCTAATCTGTTTGGTTATGCATAGAGATAGACCAGGCTCATCTGACCTCAGCTGACCTAGCTCAACAAACATCTAGCACTCAGCTTAAGAAACCCTCTTGGCAATTGGAGAGCACCAACCTTCAAGTGTTTAACATGGTGGCTTTTCAGCCACTCAGCCCTCCTTTGCATTGGCAAACCACCACATAAGAGGCTGTATGGTCCTGGATCCTTTCACATTCATAGACTCATGAAATGGTTTGGATTGGAAGAGTCCTTAAAGCTCATCCACTTCCAATCCCCCTGCCACAGGCAGGGACACTTCTCATTAGCCCAGCTTGCTCAAGGCCTCATCCAACCTGGCCTTGAACACTTCCAGGCTTGGAGCCTCCACAGCTTCTCTGGGCAACCTGTTCCAGTGTCTCACCACTCTCCCATTTTTTTCCTAATGCCTCATCTAAATCCAGCTTCAGACTCCACTCTGGGGACTAAACAAGTCTTCAGTGGATCTGAACCACACACTTCTTAGCTGGAGTACAAGTAACTTCTGTGTGGAGAGACAGTTCACATCTGAGTTCTAACCAAGCCACTCCAGTGTTGGGCACCACGCAGGAAGACCCTGCCAGCAGAACACATGTGACACACACCAGAACTCCTGAGTGCTTGCCCCAAGAGACTTCAAAGATTCCCCCAAATGAGGGATGACAGTGAAAAGGGAGCTGCAAAAAGACAGGGTGTTAAGTTTAGGGGTGACAAAGGGGAGGGAAACAGAGGAATTGTTTTTCCCATTTTCATACAGCAAGAGGGGTTTGTCTCAAAGGAACTGCAAAGCAACTCACAGTGCCACAGCCTGGGGAGACTCAGCAGTGCTTCAGGATAGTCATTTCATATTCAATGGCAAAACCTCATCTTTCACAAGTGTAGCATTTGGGGTTTAACCACTACACCTTCCCCCAGTTCAGCATTCTGTAGTGCCAGGAGCCCAAGTCCAGCTTGATGCACAGCAGGAGATGTAACAAGGGGGCTGATGGCCCACACCAGGCTGAACAGCCAGGTTTGCATCCCCCAGCTGAGCTCTGCCACCACACCCAGCCTTGCTGGATTCTTCTGTGTTCCCTTCAGCCACAGAAGGTGACTTTTCCATCTTCCTTACATTCATCTTAGAGCAACAGCCCCTTGTTTCTTACCTTCCCACCTGGAAACTCGGGTGCTGCAGGAGATAGAACTAAACCAAGCTGCAGAAGATTGTTGACTCTCACACCAGTGCTGCCCATCCTGAGCCCAGCAGTCACAGCCACGTGGCTGGTTAGGTGGATTGTCACCTGGTTATACCTAGTCCATGCACACCAAAAGCCAACTGCTAGAGTGCTCCTGCACTCAACTGGAAAACAGCTGCAACTGCTCTGCTCCATGCAAGCCACTGGCCTGTGTCTGCCCTTCAGCTCCTGGGCAGCTGCTGCAGGATCCTTTGTTGGGCAGAATGTGGGCATCTCTCTGGGTTCCTTTAATCTCAGCTCTAATTATCAAACAAGCACAGTCAGGATGGGTTCTTGGGTTGGGTTTTTTTTGCCTCGTTAGAGGTTACTCATCAGATCTGCAAAGGCCTTAGGTGCTCAAAAGAAGAAGAGGCAGAAAGCCTTTGAAGTTTGCAGGCAGCTGGGCTTTCAAGCACGGCGAGTCTGGCTCAGCTGGTCTGAGCGCATGCTGAGGCTCATTATTGAACAGCGTTCTCAGTGAGGGCAAGTGTGGCATCATTGCCAGACTGCTAGAAACACCCAGAGTGCTGCTTTACTTCAGGAGGTACTGCACCTGATTTTACACTCATTAAAGGTACCCAATGCAGGAGACAGGAAAAGCTCTTTGAAATCAACTCTTCCCACTGCTGTGTCTCACAGGCTGGCTGCCGACACTCACAAATACGCCTTTCAAGAAACATTAGCAGCAGCAGCTGCAAGTGTGCTCAGAGCAAGATTTGGCCTTTTCATCTCAGCCTTCACACTCAAACCCCTGTCAGCAGAAGCCAGACCTACCCTGGGCAGGAACCCAGCCTCTTCTAACCAAGGGCTTGGTGACCACCAGGTTAAACAGATTCGGGAGCCTCGGGACTGAAAGCAGGAGGCTGCAAACAGCAGCTCCATCAGACCCTACCAGCTCCTGAGCTGATCACATCCCAGCCACTGGTGTGGCAACCACCAACAGCCATGAATCACAGAACGGCAGGGCTTGGAAGGGACCTCCAGAGATCGAGTCCAATCCCCCTGCCAAAGCAGAATCGCCCAGGGCAGGTCACACAGGAACACATCCAGACAGGGCTTGAAAGTTTCCAGAGAAGGAGCCTCCACAACCTGTCTGGGCAGCCTGCTCCAGGGCTCCAGAGTTAAGTCTTTTTAAGCAGGGGGATGAGGAATACCCCAACTCCAGCAGCACCAGTGCAGCCCCATGCCAACCCTGCCACACAGCCCTGGGCCAGCACAGATCCCTACACGGCAAAGGACCAAGGCAGCTGGGCAGAGCCAGCTGGATGTGCTCCCCCAGCCCCAGTCCTGGGTGGTGTGGGCATGCATCCAGACCGGTCCCCAGCCCTGAGCTGGCTCTGGGTGGGATAGGCAGCACACCAAGGGAATGGGGCCACAGGACACCCAAGCTTTAGAGTCATGGTGCAGACACAACCAGCCCCACTCTACCTTCAGCCTGCAGCACTGGGCTGTGTTTCTCCTGCGTGCAGCTTACTCCAGCATCCACTTCTCTCCAAAGAACAGAAATCCTTTGCCACCTCTAACACACCACTTCAGAGGCAATCAACAATGCCTAATTTGTCTTACAAAAGGCAAGATGTCTTTGCTGAGTGACACCTCTCTCAAGTGACAGAAGGCAATTTCACAGTGAGTTTGAAAGACAGCAGCCTCTTTCCCACCATTAAACTCACAAGTGATTTTTTTTTGCCTAGAGTCTGGGAAGCCCTTCCCTCTGCATTTAAATTTGTTCTTTCAAATGCTACTATTGTTGGGATGAAAAGAGTATTAGCAGAGGGCTGCCAGTCTTACAGTCATCAAAGAGCTGCCAGAACAGCAGAATCTTAATTGACAGAATTATCTCTGCCATAAAACACACAAAAGTTTTCCCCTCTGCTCTAAGAGTAACTGTGAGCCAGTAAACTACCAACAACTCCAAACTCAGTTCTTCCAGCTCTTAAACTCTGTAGAATCCCAGACTGGTTTGGGTTGGGAGGGACCTCAAAGATCATCCAATCCCCCTGCCACAGGCAGGGACACCTCCCACCAGCCCAGGTTGCTCAAGACCTCATCCAACCTGGCCTTGAACACTGCAAGGCTTGGAGCCTCCACAGCTTCTCTGGACAGTCTGCTCCAGTGCCTCACCACCCCCACGGGCAACAGTTTCTTCCCAGCATCTCATCTAAATCCAGCTTCTTCCAGTCTGAAGCCATCAACCCTTGGCCTTATATCTTCTCCAAGCCTCCCCAGTTTAACACTCCCATGTGCAGCAGGGAGACCTTCTGACTTCATACATAACTTTGAACATCTGAATTCCCTCAGGGCCCTTCACTCCTTACAGAGAAAGGCCTTCACAGCTGCTCCAGCCTGGGCAGAAGTTGTCCCTTTCCCAACCCAAACATCAACAGGGAGTGAAGTTTGGTAGGTTGCCTTTTCCACCTGGGTCCAAAGCCCAGAGAGATGGCTGTAGTGGTGTCACACTGAGAACCCTGCAGCTCATCACACATTCATTGGGTTTGCCTTCAAGAGCCAAAGCTTAAAAATGATTCAAGCAGAACTGCTGAGGCCAAGGCTGGGATGGTTTAGGTAACCTGGGCTATGCTATTTCCCAGCTCCAATTTCCCAGTCAGATGTATTCAGGCAGCTGCAGCTTTAAATGTTGCTGAGCAAGAGGAGCAAAAGCCCCAAATGTCACAACCACTCTTGCTGTTTCCTAGAAATCTGGCAGCAGTTACACATCTCTGTGAAATCAAGATGCTGACCTCCTGCTCCACTGAACTCCAGAGTGTTACTGAAGGGGTGCACAAAAGGCCAACCAGAAGCCTGTTTTCATAGCACAAAGCCCCCCTCCTGCCCATGACTGGGTTTGTGAGCTTTCCACCACCTCTTCCTCATGTCCTGACTCAAGCTTCCTCCTTTGCTACCAGGAGCTCAGGTCATTCATTCCCTGCCACACATTCCTCATCACATGAGGCTTTATTGACTCCTGGACTATTAGAACTATCCTTGTACTCTAGCTCTTGGGTGACTTCCAGTCAATCCCAGGGCCCTTTGTTTGCCAACATCTTATCTGCACTTAATCTTGCATTGTTATTACACAACCAGCACACAAAACAGCCAGAAAGTCCAAAGCCCATCTTTAGGTTGTAATCTTGATCCTTAAGACACTTCACCAGGATCCATTAAAACCTCCATCCAACTAGGGAACACTTCCTGAAATCCCATTTCAGGGCTTGACGTGGTGCTGGCCTCAAAAGCTTAAAAGCTCAGCAGCGGTTATGTAAGAGCTGCTCGGCACTGCCAGGAGTCACGTACCCACCCCCAGCACTGCTGCCCACAGCCCCCTGACCCCACAGCTTCTGCTCCTGGGCTGCCACCAGCCATGCCAGAGAGGACACCAGGGGTGAGGGTGGCAGCAGTGTGCAGGCCACACTAAATCCTAGAATCACAGAATGGGTTGGGTTGGAAGGGACCTCAAAGATCATCCAGCTCCAACCCCCCCTGCCACGGGCAGGGACACCTCCCACCAGTCCCACTCAAGGCCTCATCCAACCTGGTCTTCAACACCTCCATGGATTGAGGGCATCCACAACCTCCCTGGGCAACCTGTGCCAGTGTCTCCCCACCCTCACTCTAAAGAATTCTTTCCTTACCTCCAGTCTCAATCTCCTCTCTT
Source organism: Melanerpes formicivorus (assembly GCF_026170545.1). NCBI lineage: Eukaryota > Metazoa > Chordata > Aves > Piciformes > Picidae > Melanerpes > Melanerpes formicivorus. The sequence goes on from NW_027142470.1 coordinate 781,006, forward strand.
CCAGCTCAAAACCATTGCCTCTCATCCTGTCACTCTCAGCCCTTCTCACAAGTCCCTCCCCAGCTCTCCTAAAACCTCTTTGGGTACTGGAAGGCCTCCTCTTCTCCAGGCTAAACTGCCCCAACTCCCTCAGCCTGTCCCCACAGGGGAGGTTCTCCAGCCCTCTGATATTCCTGGTGGCTTCCTCTGGACCCTCTCTAACAGTTCCATGGTTTTGTGCTGGGGGCCCCAGAACTGAAGGCAGTGCTGCAGGTGAGGTCTGAGCAGAGCAGAGGGGCAGAATCCCCTCCCTGTGCTGCTGCTCTCCCTGCTCTGGCTGCAGCTCAGCACACAGCTGCCTGCTGGGCTGCCAGTGACCACTGCTGGCTCCTGGGGAGTTTGTCATCAACTGACACCCCCAAGACCTTCTCCTCCAGGCTGCTCTCAGTCAGCACTGCTCTGAACTAAGTAGTTTTTATTGAGATTGAAGAAGCTTTCCCCTCCCAGAGGCTCAGGGAGAGCAAATCCTGGTTCTATAGATGTTTTTCTGGAAGTACATTCTTCATCCTCCACACTTAGGCAAGAACTTGATGGCACCCACAGCAAAAGTCCAAGGTACAACATGTTCCTCACACCGCCTGGGAAGCTGCTTTAGCGAGCTGTCATCTCAAGAGACAACAATTTTGGCTGCAACAGTTGACAAGAGTTTGGAAACTGATCCAGGAATGACTGGGAGGAAGATCCTGCACAAAGAAGAGCCACTAACTTCACCTGCCATCTGGAAAACTGCATGTTTGTGGCATGAGCCTCACAGCAGGTATGGGATGTTTTTACCTAGAGAACCTAACAAGCATCAATTCTTAACAGGAAGGAGATCATCTGCAGGATGCACGACAGGAAATCAAACTCAACAGCCAGGAGAGCCAATGTTCCTGGCAGGACAACACACCACTGAGTAAGTGCACTCTCAGAGGTCTCTCTCATTACTGGCAGTTAGCAAAGCAACCCAAACACCCTCCAACATTTATGTTTGCAAGTGATCTTGCTCCACATTTGCTCTGGTTGTTTATCATAGAATCATACAATGGATTAGGTTGGAAGGGACCTCAGAGATCAGCTACTCTAACTCCGCTGCCATGGGCAGGGACACCTCTCAACTAGACTTGGGTGCTCAAGGCCTCATCCAGCCTGGCCTTGAACACTCCCAGGAAGGAGGCATCCATAAGATCTCTGAGCAACCTATTGCAGAGTTTCACCGCCCTTGTACTGAAGAACTTGTTCCTAAGATCCAGTTTAAACCTACGCCCCATCAGCTTCAAAGCTTTCCCCCTTGTCCTGTTGCTAGACACCTTAGGAAAAGTCCCTCTGCAGCCTTCCTATAGGATCCCTTCAGGTACTGGAAGGCAGCTTGAAGGTCCCCCAGAGTCTTCTCTTGTCCAGGCTGAACAACCCCAGCTCCCTCAGTCCATCCTCATAGCAGAGATCCTCAACACAGCAGAGATGTTCAACAGAGAGCAAGCCCACGGCAGCGTGAGAGCAGACCCAGCACATTTCAGGGGTTCCAAGACAAATGTTTCAACTCATGACTGCACCATCACTTCCCCACAGAAACTGCAATGCACAAACACTGATTTCCACAGTCACATCACTCAACAGCAGTTTGGGGACAGAAACTGGACACAAACACAGAGACAACTCAAGTATCTCACCTAATGTGGCAGCTGCTGCGAGTCCGGCCGCGTACGGATCTGTTCCCGGTGGGGCGGCGCTGATGATGTAGGGGTTGGGGACAAAGGCAGCAGGGGCTAAACCTGCTGAAAACATACCTGTCAGTGAAAACAAACTTCACTGGGACTGCAGCCCTACCACAGCACCTCTGCCTGGCTGCCTGGGGAACAGAGGAACTCGGGGTGTTTCAATGCCTGCGAGCTTGCTACAGGCTGTATCCCGGAGGGAGCGAGCAACTGCTGCGCCTCCCAGAGTCGGAGTGCTACAGAGGACACACCTGATGGGAAAGAAACCCATCCAAGGATGCAGCACCCCAAAGGACAGCCCCTCACTCCAGGATGGACATTGAAGGCCTGAAACATGTCCAGAGAAGGGTCATGAAGATGGTGAAGGGCCTGGACAACAAGGCCTGGTAAGCAGCAGCTGAGAGAATTGTTCAGTCTGGAGGAGGCTCCCCACAACTCCCTGCAAGAAGGCTGGAGCCAGGTGGGAGTTGGTTTCCTCTCCCAAGTATTAAGTGACAGGACAAGAGGAAACAGACTCAAGTTGCCCAAGAGGAGATTTAGTTTAGCCATGAAGAACTATTTCTTCCCCTTGAGAGCTGTCAAGGCCTGGCCCAGGGCAGTGGTGGAGTCCCCATCCCTGGAGGGGTTTCACAGCTCTGCAGATATGGGGCAGATGCGGTGGTTCGGTGGCGACCTGGCAGTGCTGGGTTAATGGTTGCACTTGATGATTTTAGAGGTCACTTCCAACCAAAATGACTCTGTGATTCCATGAGGAAAGCTCTGTACAACACCCAGCACTGGGCAGTGTCTCTGCAGCACAGACACCTTCGTCCCTCAGGTGGCCAAGACACCAGCAGACAGCAGCACTGGCCAACTGTTCTGTGCTTTCTAGCTGATCAAGAACCTCTCTGCTCTACTGTCTGAGTTCCAAGCCCTCTACACAACACCAGGACATGAACTGATCTGCTTGGGAGGAGCTGAGAGTATAGAGGCAGCATGGCAGGGCAGCGGCACTGTGAGTGGGCACTGCCTTCTGCTGCGAGGCAACAGCTTCTCCACTGGAGAAAGCAGTGGTAGGCAGGAGGGGGTGTGCTGGGGAGGGTGAAGTGGAGCAAGTTCTGAAGCTACATAACTTGAATTTAGGTCTACCCCTGAACTCCAAGCAGCACAGGAGTGCTCTGCACAGAGCTGGGAGAGGCCCAACACATTTGTAGTGGGCTTTAGAGTAGGGGGAACCACCACTTGAAATGGGGACTGTGCTCAAAACACTGAGCTCTGAGGCAGTTTTTAATCATCCCTTGCACAGCTCTCCAGTTTTCCTGTGCACAGGATTAAGTGCTTGCATGCCAGTTAATTGATCCTGGTTTAATACCATCAGTCATGTGTTGGCATAAATTACAGCTTGCAGCTGCAGTCCAAGCCCAGGCAGCTGAAGCAGGGGAAGCACATGTGGGTGCTGACTGAATGGTGTATTTCCCCTTCACTGCTATGGTGCTTACCCCAATCCATGCCTCACTCAATGAGTCCTTCACAGGGCCCTCAGTGCTCAGCAGCTCTCTCAGCAAGGGTGAGACTGTCACTCCTGCCAGACAGGGATGCTCTAGAGCTTTTAAAGAGAGGCCTCCAGTCTTTCAAGCATCTCTTCAAACAATACAGTGCTGCTCATGTGGCAGTAAGCAAACAAAACAAACAGAGCATTGTTAAGATGCTCCAAACCCAACCAATTCCTTTTTCCCTGCTAGTTTCATAGAATCACAGAGTGGGAGGGGTTGGAAGGGACCTCTGGAGATCATCAAGTCTCATCTCCCTGCCAAGGCAGGTTTGCCTAGAGGAGGTCACACAGGAACACATCCAGGTGGGTTTTGAATGGAGATGAAGACTCCACAACCTCTCTGGGCAGCCTGCTCCAGGGCTCCACCATCCTTAAACTAAAGAAGCTTCTCCTCATGTTTAGATGGAGCTTCCTATGTTCAGCCTTGTGCCTGTCACCTCTTGTCCTGTCACTGGGGACCACTGAAATGGCCTGGGCCCATCCTCCTGACATCCACCCTTGAAGTATTGATCAGCATTGATGAGTCTTCTCTTTTCCACATGAAAAGCCCCAAATTCTCTCAACTTTTCCTCATTGCAGAGATATTCCAGTCCCTTCAGCATCTTTGCTGTACCCTCTCCAGCAGGTCCCTGTCCTTCTTGAACTGGGAAGCCCAGAACTAGACACAATATTCCAGATGTGGCCTCACCAGGGCAGAGCAGAGGGGGGCGAAAAGAGAACCTCCCGGGGCCTGCTGTGGCCACATTTCATGCACCCCGGGATGCCACCAATTTCCTCACCAGGCTTTTTTCTCAGCATGCCTTGTCCCAGTGTGGGGACTAAGAGGACCATGGGCTGTGTTCAGTGCCAGGCTTACCTATGTGAGGCTGGTGGGCAGCTGCCAGGGCGTACTGCTGCTGCTGCGCTGCCGTGAGCTGCTGAACTGCCAGGGCGTTGGGTCTTTGGAACAGCTGAGGGGACAAAAGCACAGAGATGCTCCTTAACTCCTGCACAAAGAGCAGCCTCTTACTGCCTTTTACAGCAATTCCTTCACACTAGATTTATTTTCACAACCACAGACACTCCTCTCTGAAAGGCAACGCTTCAAAAGGCACTGCACAAAGCCTTTGGAATCAATTGCCTGTGATAATCCACCAGGGAAAAGAAAATAAAGGACGTTCTGCAGCAGAGCTGAAGCACAACCAGGGCAGGGCTTTCCCTGCCATTCTCTGCATCATGTCCAAAAGCAAATTTTCCCCCAAACTCCTCCCCAAACACACCAGCCCTGACTGCAGCCTGTGGATCACTGGTAGCTGCTATGAGCACTCCCAGATCTTGAACGGCACTGAGAGGAGTGAGATCAGCCCGCAGCAGGGAGAGTGGAACAGCTGGGACAGCAGTGACACCTCCTGCAGCTCCCTGGATGGTGAGTGGGCTGCAGAGCAAGGTGTGGGAAAGAGCTCAGAATCCCAGCATGGTGGGGGTTGGAAGGGACCTCTGGAGAGCATCCAGTCCAACCCCCTCCTAAACCAGGGGCACCCACAGCAGCTTGCCCAGCAGCACAATGGCCGGGGTGGGGGGGGGGTTTGGAAGCTCTGCAGACAAGGAGACTCTACAACCTCTCTGGGCAGCCTGCTCCCAGGCTCCAGCACTCTCAACACCAAACAAGTTTCTCTTCCTGATTAGATGGAACCTTCTGGGTTCCAGTTTGTGCCCCCTGCCCCTTGTGCTGTCACTGAACACCACTGACAAGTGTCCGGCCCCAGCCTCTTGCCCCCCAGCCTTTAGCTCTTGCTGAGCATTGCTCAGATCCCCTCTGGGGCTGCTCCTCTCCAGGCTCAACACCCCCAGAGCTCTAAGCCTTTCCTCCTCACTGATTCAGGCCTCTCAGCATCTTTAGAGCCTCTGCTGGACTTTCTCCAGCAGTTCCCTGTCTCTCTTGAACTGGGGAGCCCAGAACTGCACCCAGGACTCCAGATGTGGTTTCACATGGGCAGAGCAGAGGGGCAGGAGAACCTCCCTCAACCTGCTGGCCACACTCTTGTTCATGCACCTCATGACACACCACTGAATGACCTTCTTGAGATGCCTTCAGAGCCATGGGAAGGGCCTTCAGATGAGATGCCAGCCTAAGGACCTCACGAACTCCTGGACAAAATCTTTCCTTTACTGCTGCCCTCCCATCTCCAGCTTCTCCCACCTGAATCCAGGCAGAAAGTGTCCTTTGTCCTTCAGCACAGACAGAAAGCAGCCCTGGGAACGTTCTGGTTAAGTCCTCCAGGGTACAGCCGAGTTTGGCAGCTCCCAGCTCAGCACAAGCTCAGGGGGCAGTGTTCTTGGGAAGAGCCATTCTCAGGAAGCAAAGTGGATTACAGGAGCCTCTAAAGAAGCTTTGCTTAGGGGGTGATTTTCCTTCATTTTCACTCATTTTCAATTCATTTTCTTTTCCAGGTCCTTACTCTGAACTTCCTTCACAGCTTCTCGTGCTCCCAGAATCAATCCGTTAGCAGAGCATCCCTCAGCTCTAATTAAATCAATTCAGGCTCCACCAGCTGAAGAGCCACTCTGAAACCATCCAGCAGCAACTGTTCACCTCCCTCCCTGCTTCCTTCCAGAACTGCTCATTTCTGAGCTGTGAAGCACTTCACAAAGCCCTGTGAGGAATGTTTGCTCTCTCCACTCACCTGGAGAACACCAGGCCTAACCTGCAATTTTCACACCTATTATTTGTGCCCCCCTCTCAGGCACCACAAGCCAGGTTCTGCAGCTGAGAGGAGCAGCAATAATACATAATTCTGCCCACATTTGTGGCAGAAGCTCCTGAGTGTCAAGAAGCAGTACAGAATATGAAGGGCTTCTCTAATAGGAAAAAATGGAGCTAGGGTCTTCCAAGGGCAGGATGAGCAACGGCTGTTGAGGCAGGAAGTCTGGAATAGAGATGGGGGATAAATTTCCATCCATCTTCTTCTCTTCTCACAAGTTCAAAAGGAGAAAAAAAAAAAGGTGTAAGGGATCAGTATCAGATGGAAGATGTGGGAAATTGTCCTGATGGACAGTAAGCTATCCAGGGGACAGCAAGGTGCCCTTGTGGCCCAGGCCAATGGTCTCCCGGGGGGCACTAAGAAAAGCATGTCCACAAGGTGGAGCGAGGTTCTCCTCTCCCTCTACTCTGCCCTTGTAAGACCACATCTGGAGAACTAGGCCCAGTTCTGGGCTCCCCAGTTCAAGAGTAGCTCCTGGAGAGAGTGTAGTAGAGGTTATGAAGGTGCTGAAAGGCCTGGAGCAGCTCTGTGAGGAGGACAGGTGGAGAGCCCTGGGGCTGTGGAGCCTGGAGAAGAGCAGCCTGAGACAGGATCTGATTCATGTCTATAAATACCTGAAGGGTGGGTGCCAAGAAGAAGGGGGCAGGCTCTTTTTGGTGGTGTCTTGGGATAGGACAAGGGGCAATGGAGACAAACTGGAACCCAGCAAGTTTCACCTCAACAGGAGAAAAAAGTTTCTTTGGTGTGAGGGTGCTGGAGCAGGCTGCCCAGAGAGGTTGTGGAGCCTCTTTCTGTGGAGACTTTCAAGACCCATCTGGAGGTGTTCCTGTGTGACCTGCCCTGGGTGACCCTGCTTTGGCAGGGGGTTGGACTCAATCTCCAGAGGCCCCTTCCAACCCTTAGCATTCTATGGTTCTATGAAACTCAGCACTTAAAGATCCAGAATCAATGAGCTGTGTGCCAAAAGCCAAGCCACAAGTGTTCTCCCCAAAGCTGTCTCACCCTTTCAGATGTTGGAGCCCTTTCATCTACCCAAGCAGCAATGCTGCTTGTGGAGAACCATCTCAAATCCACAGCTCCTTTACGACCTCCTGGGCCATAAACTCTCCCAGCAGCCGTTGTGCACACCAGACCTTTTTTCTTCTTCCTCCCCTTCTCATTTTGCAAACATGCCATATCCAAGCACACTTCATGTGCAGCCAGAGCTGGGTGCTCAGGAGGGGGGATCCTCCTCAGTGCACCATCTGGTGTTGGGAGCTGCAGCAAACGCTCTGCTGACACCTTCCAGCAGAAAAAAGCAAGGACACCATGGGCAACGTGACCTCCAGAGATAGAATGAGAGCCACCAGCTCTGCAGGAGTCTCCAGTGACATCTCAGGGACTGATCAGCAGCAGAAGATACAGAAAACAACAATCTATCCCCTGAACTGCTTCACTGCTGGCTGTAGATAGAACCACAGCAGCTCTCCTTGGGCTTGTGGTCTGCTTCAGTCAGGAGTTCAGCACTGCAGCATTTTAGCTTTCTTCAGCTGGTTTGAGGTGGAAGGGACCTTACAGATCATCTGGTTCCTACCCCCCTGCCATGGGACACCAGCTTGCTCAAGGCCCCATCCAGCCTGGCTTTGAACACTTCCAGGCTTGGAGACTCCAACACTTTGGGTAACCTGTTCCAGTGCCTCACCACTGGGGATCAGTCCAGGACAGGCTGGCTCTGGGCTGCAGCACACAGTGCTGGTTCATGTCCAGCTTTGCACTCCCCAGGTCCTTCTCCACAGGGCTACTCTCTGTCCACTCTCTGCCCAGCCTGCATTTGTGCTTGGGGTTGCTCTTGGCTTTGTTGGACTTCATGAGGGTGGCACTGAGCCAGCTGTCCAGATCCCTCTGGATGGATCCTGCCCCTTCAGGGTGTCAACCACGCAGCTTGGTGTCACTGCCAGATGTGCTGAGGGTGCCTTGATCCCACTGTACATGTCACCAACAGAGATGATAAACTGCACTGGTCCCATCACTCATCTGCACTTAGACATGGAGAGCCACTGGCAACCTGTGAGTGTGATCACTCCACCAGAACCTTTAACTTTCATATCCTTTGGCATCTCCTTTTGCAGGCTGGTGATGTGCATTCCACCCAGGTGAAGAGCAGCTCACTGGCTGCCTGGCTGAAAGGCAAAACCTCACTTATCTTCTCTGAGGACAGCTTCTTGTGCTCAGTTTGTGTGTGTGGACCTCCCAAACACTCCCCTCTCGATGATCCATTTTCAGATGAGAGCACAATGAAAGGCAGGAACAGTTACACAGCTCCTCCCAGCACAGCCATTTCACCTGCTGCTGCTGCTGGATTGCTGTGCTGTTCCCCTCCTGTGAGCACTGCTGAACATCACTTCCAGACACCCAAGTACCACACCAGCTTTGTGCATTCTTCTGCTGCAATCAAGCCACAGTATCCAAAACACTTTGCAAACTGTCAGCAGCTGTTGAGTGTTCACCTAAAGACTCCAAGAAGGAGATTGAAAACATTCACAGAGTGGTTTGGGTTGGAAAGGACCTTAAAGATATCCAAGTTCCAAGCCCCCTGTCATGGGCAGGGATGCCTCTCAACCAGCCCAGGTTGCTCAAGGCCTCATCCAACCTGGCCTTCAACACCTCCATGCAGGGGGCATCCACAACCTCCCTGGGCAACCTGCTCCAGTGTCTCCCTGCCCTCACTGTAAAAAATTTCTCCCTACATTTCCAGCCTAAATCTGTCCTCCTTTACCTGGAGTTACTGGTGTGAAAGAGGGAGTAAGAAACAGAGTGGCTGGACAGAGTCCTTTCACCTGCTCAAGAAAGCCACCAAGAGGTGGTCAACATCCTCATGTCAAAGAAACCCAAGGAGTGAGCTCCAGCCTAGTGACACTAACTGCCTCAGACAGTACTCTGAGCTCCATGCAAGCACTCTGCCTTCAGACTGCATGGCATGAGGAAGGGCTGCACTCCCTCTGCCTGCAGCAGACCTCCTCTCAAACTTGTCTGGAGCTTCTCTTCCAAAGAAAGGTCAGGTAGATGCTGGTATCTAAGCCATGAACGTGGGCAGTGACCTCTTCATAGAGCAATTCCTGCTGCCTGCAGACCCTGACTCTAGACTCAGCTCACCCAGAGGGGACTCAGTGTCAGCAGCTACAATTCTTGGAGCTGCAGATTTCCTTCTGCCTGTAGCACATCCAAGGAAGAGGAGCCAAGGAAAAAAACCAATCCCCATTTCAGGCTTTCTCCTAGCCAGCTAAGCCCCTCTGCTGCATGAGCTCTGGGAATCATCACCTGCAGCTATTTAGGAAGAGTTATTAAAGCCTCAATGCACTGTCTCCATCTGCTGACAGCAAAGACCTGGATTCCAAACAGCACAGCAAAAACTCCAATCATTTGTTGTCATCTTATTTGCAGCCCCACTGGACATGAAACTAAGGTCAACTTATGTACCAGTATTGAATTGTGGTCTGCAGGAAGTGGCCAAAGGAGAAGAAACCTCTCCTAGCAGGAGCATTAAGTGGAAGTGCCAAATTCATGTGAGCAGGGAGCACTTCAGCCTGTTAGAAGTCAAATCCAGAGTGAAAGCCAACAAATGAGGGACCCAGGAGGGGCTCAGAAGGATCTCCCCACACTTCAGAAGGAGCTCTCACCCCTCACATGTGCACACAAATGAAAACACCACGTCTGAAATGGCCAGCCAGGGAATTCCAAGACACCAGAACATGGCAGTGGATGCTGCAGAGTGATGGGACAGGGTAAGATGAGATTTCTCTAAGCCAGTTTCTTCTGCAATATAAACATCTGACATCTCTAATCAGATTACACCTGCTTAAGATCTTCCCTTCTTAATATTGCTTTTAGCTGTACTTGCTTGTAATCTCTTCAAAGTATGGGATGCATCCCAAAGGGCCAGGAAAGACACTTTTACAGATGAAATGCTTTAGTTCAGGATATGTTTCCTTCTGACAGCTCCATGGAAAAAAACTATGCTGTGAAAGACAGATTTCTGGCAGACAGGGAATACAGAGACACCCTGGCTGCTGGATATCCTATCCCAGAATCCCAGCATGGTGATGGTTGGAACAGACCTCTACAGATCATCCAGTCCAAGCCCCCTGCTCAAGCAGGGAACCCACAGCAGCTTGCCCAGCAGCACAATGGCCAGGAAGGGTTGGAAGCTCCCCAGAGAAGGAGACTCCACAACCTCTCTGGGCAGCCTGCTCCAGGCCTCCAGCACCCTCACACCAAAGAAGTTTCTCCTCCTGTTCAGATGGAACCTCCTGCCCACTGCCCCTTGTCTTGTCACTGGGCACCACTGATAAGTCTGGCCCCAGCCTCTTGCCCCCCACCCTTCAGCTCTTGCTGAGCATTGCTCAGATCCCCTCTGGGGCTGCTCCTTTCCAGGGTCAACAACCCAGGGCTCTCAGCCTTTGCTCCTCACAGAGTCGTCAACATCTTTGTAGCCTCCCTGGACTGTTTCCAGTAGTTCCTTGTCTCTGTAGAACTGAGGAGCTCAGATCTGGATGCAATACTCCATATGTGGCCTCACCAGGGCAGAGTAGAGGAGGAGAAGAACATTCCATGACCTGCTGGTCACATGCTTCCTAATGTCCCTGGGGAGACCACTTGGCTTTCTTGGCCATGAGGGCACACTGATGGCTCACAGGGAGTTGCTTATCCCCCAACAATCTCAGGACCCTCTGGGAGCTGCTTCCCAGGAGGTCCCTCCTCACCTGTAATGCTGCAGGAGGCTGTTCCTCCCCAGGTGCAGGACCCTACTCTTGACCTGGTTGAACTTCAAGAGGTTCCCTCCAACCACTTGTGCTGAGTGGCAACATGGCCTGATGAGGTGTCAGCCACTCCTCCCAGTTTTCTATCACCAGCAAACTGGCTGAGGTTCCACTCTGTCCCATCATCCAGGTCACTGATGAAGATGTTGAACAAGACTGGACACAGTCCTGACCCTTGGGGAACACCATGAGCTACACAACCTGTGAGCCAGGAGCCACAGATGTGCACTGAGAGGTCACAGCTGGCAGAAGAGTGAATCTTTACCACAGCCCTAAGCTGAGCTCACCCAAGGCTGTTGTTTGCAGTTACTGCAGGTGGAAGTAGCTGCTGCCATAGAGCTGAGACTTTACAGTGCCAGTTGTTATCAAACAGCTTCTTCTGCCCATCCTCAGTGTGACTGGAGTGGGCAGGCAGCTGTGCTCCCAGTGCCAGCACTTCCTGCCCCACCAAAATCCACAGTGCAAAGACAGCAGGGAGCTATAGCTTCACCAGCAATGCAGCAGGAAGTTTTCTGCATGGTGACATGGAGGTGACATCAGCTCTACCAGGGTCTTACCACCCACTTCATACAAAGAGAAACTACTCAAGGCTTGTCCAGAGCATCCTCCAGAGCCAGAGCTCCAGACTGGAGTCATTCCTGAAAACAGCACTTCCCAGGCCAGCCTTGCTTGGGAGTTTTTGTTTCTACCTAGCCAATATTTAAATGCCTGGTTTTAAAAGGCTCAAACCCAAAAACCCCACCCAACATAAAACCAACCTGGATTTGTAAACAAGCCTGAATGTCAAGGAGACACTGCCAGAATGTTCCTGCAGCATCTTTCCCCTCTGAGGGCTCTCACTCAGCTCTCACTGGTTAATAAAAGCCACAGAAGATTGTTTGAAAGTCACCTCCTGCATTCCAGGTCCTGCACCAGAATAAGACAAAGACCTGAAATGTGTCCAGTTCTGGGCTCCCCAGTTCAAGAGGGATAGGGTTACACTGGAGAGTCCAAGAGATGCTGAAGGCACTGGAACATCTGTCTGGTGAGGAAAGGCTGAGAGATCTGAGGCTGTTGACCCTGGAGAAGACTGAGAAGGGACTTTATCAATGAGGTTGTGGAGTCTCCTCTGCAGAGATTCCAAACCCCCCTGGCCATTATGCTCCTGGGAAAATTGCTGTGGGTGCCCTGCTTTAGCAGGGTGCCTGCTCTGGATGATCTGCAGAGCTCCCTTTCAACCTCCACCATGCTGGGATTCTGTAAAATTAGCTTTTCCTTTCTCAACTACACAGCAGCTATTTAGTTTAATCATTAAAAAGCTGTCCATCATTAACCTTCCCTACAGGCAATATAACAACTCCACAGATTAAGCTGTAAGAGAGATATTTACACTGCTTTTAGGACCAGGATAACCCTCTGAAGGTGGCTTTTTAGCACAAACTTGGCACCAGCCTTTCCTGAGCACAGGGTGCCAGCAGGCTCCTTTGCTGACAAAGATCAGACACTTCAGGAAACCCAGGGCCAGTTCTCTACTCCTGCAATCAGCCACAACAAAGGATTTTATTCTTCTTTGAGGCCTATCATACTTACAAAAGGAAAGCAATAAAAGTTTACAATCATTCCCCAAACTAGCAGGAACAGGAGTGGATTAGGAGTCGATGCTTGGAGTTGGGCCCAGCATTCACGAGGAGCCAACAGCAAAGGGAGGACTTCGGTTACTTGGCTGGGATGAGAAGCTCTGGCTGCTTGCGTGGGAGAGAAGGTCAAACAAACTGGCCTGAGATAAAGTGTGGTAGTATTGGACTCTGCCCTCAGGTTTTAAACCCTGCTCAAGCACGAGGCAGTTCAACCTCTCTGCTTTTCCAGCCCACACCAGGTCAGTACCGCAGGGACTCCAAGCAGGGCTGCGGCACCGGCATGGAACAGTCTTGACCTCTAAGTCACTCCGAGGGCTGGAGGGTGGGGTGACCTTTTTGCCTTTTTACTAATTTAAACCTTTTCTCCAGGGCAGACTTACTCAAGCTAGAAGCAATTCACACACAGGAAGAGCTGCTGGTAGCTGCTGTTCGTTAAAGGTCCTTCAGCTGGCCATGTCAGACAGATCTGTCCCCACCTCCCTGGGAGGATACCTGCAGTACTCCACAGGTGGAACATGGATGGTGAAACCATTCCAAGTCTTCCTCCAGCCCTCTCCCAGAGACAAAAGCTTGAGTTCCTGCCAACCCCATGAGGAGTCTCCTGGAGGACCTGGAGCAGCAGGGTAGGACCAACAGCCCACACTGTACCTGCTGCTGGGAATTGTAATCGAAGAGTCCCACGGTGGCCGCGGCCGAGTCCACAGGTACTTGAGTGCCAGAGTAATCAAACTGCAGGGGCTCCATGCCAACATGCTCCATGGGATCCAGTGGGACGCTCTGGGATTCAATGTTGGAGAAGTCCTCCACGGGCTTGGCACCGTTGGTACTTGCCAGCTGGGCTAAACCCTCGGATCCATTCTGGTTTGGACCCAGCAGATCAACTTCACTGGCAGAGTTCTGGCAGTTACCAGGCGTGCGGCTGCGTGGAAAGAGAAACTTGTCACCGACACCAGCCACCAGCACCAGCCACCAGCACCCACCAGAGCTGCTGCTGGAGGTGATCAAGAGGGAAAACAGAAAATTCCCCACATGAACTCTACAGAACAATTTCTGTATTGATACAAGACAAACAAAAAAGCCCCCCCCACCAACCCCCTGCCTCAAAGGCCTCTTGCTCATGCATCTATCTGCTGATTATTAAGCAGGAGATGCTCTGGCACTGCAGCTGCCTGTTGCTCCCCACACGAGAAGGATGTGGAACTGTTGGAGAGGGTCCAGAGGAGGCCATGAAGATGGCCACAAGGCTGGAGCACCCCCCTTATGGGGACAGGCTGGGAGAGATGGCATTGTTCAGCCTGGAGAAGGCTCCAAGGAGACCTTAGAGCAGCCTTCTGTACCTGAAGGGAGCTACAGAAGAGCTGGGGAGGGACATTTGACAAGGGCTGGAGTGCCAGGATGAGGGACAATGGCTTGGAGCTGGAAGAGGGGAGATTTGAGACTGGAGATGAGGAAGGAATTGTTGAGGGTGAGGAGACACTGGAACAGGTAGCCCAGGGAGGGTGTGGACACTTCATCCCTGCAAGTGTTCAAGACCAGGCTGGATGAGGCCTTGAGCAACCTGGGCTATGGGGAGGTGTCCCTGGCTGTGCCAGAAGGCCTGGAGCTGGATGATCTTTGTTGTCCCTTCCGACCCAAACCATTCTGTGATTCTATGAATCTATGAACATAAAAGAACTGGACTGGAGTGGGAAATGGCTGATCTCAAGGCAAGGCACAGCAGTGTGCCCTCACAACAGTCACTTGGCTTTTCCAGCTCCTTACTCATCACAGCAAGGAGGTAAAGCCTGTGAGAAGCACACATGCTCTGATTACATCAACAGCCATTTCAGGAGGCTTTCATCTCTTGAGAGATCTGAACAAGCCCAAAACCCCAACAAGAACCAAGACCAGCACACAAGCAGAGCTGACACCTCCAGCAGGCACTGCCACAGAAATCCCACCCAGCTTCACTGAAACCAGGGGTGAAAATAAACTCAGCTGACAATATTCAGGAGGTCTGCACAGACTGGAGCTGTCAGATGCTATCCTCCCAGGGGTTCCCTCTGTACCTTACAACATACTTATGATGCTGCCTCAATCAGTCAAAGGCTTTTTCACTCCAGCATGGAAAACTTTCCAAAAATGTAAATCATAGAACAGTTTGGGATGGAAGGGACCTCAGGTATCATCTACTCCAATCTCACTGCCAGGGGCAGGGATGCTTCTCAACTAGACTTGGTTGATCAAGGCCTCATCCAGCCTGGATGCAAAAACCTCCAGGCAGGAGGCTTCCACCACCTCCCTGGGCAACCTGTGCCAGTGTCTCACCACCCTCACGGCAAAGAACTTCTTCCTAACATCCAATCTGAATCTACCCATTTCTAATTTGTTTTCCATTCACCCCCAGTCCTATCACTCCCTGACACCCTACAAAGTCCCTCCCCAGTTTTCTTGTACCCCCCTTAAAATACTGGAAGGCCACAAGAAGGTCTCCTGGGTGCCTTCTCTTCTCCAGACTGAACCCCAACTCCCTCAGTCTGTCCACACAGGAGAGGTGCCACAACCTCCCTGGGCAACCTGTTCCAGAGTCTCACCACCCTTGTACTAAAGAAAACTGAAGCTCCAATCTAACCCTGCTCTCCCCCAGCTTCAAACCATCCATGGAGGGGTTGTGGAGTCTCCCTCTCTGAAGATATTCAAAACTTGCCTGGATGCATTCCTGTGTGATCTGGTGTAGGTGCTCCTGCTCTGGCAAGGGGTTGGACTGGATGAGCTTTCGAGGTCCCTTCCAGCCCCTGAAATTCTGTGATCCCCCCTTGTCCTGTTGCTAGTATCATAGTATCAGTCAGGGTTGGAAGGGACCACAAGGATCATCTAGTTCCAACCCCCCTGCCATGGGCAGGGACACCCCACACTAGATCAGGCTGCTGGAGCCTCATCCAGCCTGGGCTTAAACCCCTCCAGGGACCGTGGCCCCAACCACCTCCCTGGACAACCCATTCCAGGGTTTTACCACTCTCATGGTGAAGAACCTCCTCCTCACATCTAGCCTGAATCTCCCCACCTCCAGCTTCATTCCATTCCCCCTAGTCCTATCACTACCTGGATATTCTGAGAAGTCCCTCCCCAGCCTTCTTGTAGCCCCCTTCAGATACTGGAAGGCCACAATTAGGTCACCTCAGACACCCTCATGTCCCTCTCCAGCCTTCCTGTAGATTCCCTTCAGGTACTGGAATCCAGCTCTAAGGTTCCCCTGGAGTCTTCTGCTGGCCAGGCTAAACAAGTGTGACACTGCCCAGCTGCTAACCCGCACTGCACCCACCTGAAGTCTTTGACGTCGGCATCGATTCCGTTCTGCACAGGCAAACCATTTGTCTTGTCCATCACATCCCCCTCCTCCTTCAGATCTCCTAATTTGTCACCATCAAACGTGCCCTTATTTTTCTTGTCTCCTTTCTCATTCTCATCGTTCTCTGCATCCCTGGGCCCCTAAGCAAGAGAGACATTACTTTAATAAGCTTTGTTTTCAGAGCAGCTTCGCTTTGATTCCAAGACGGTAGCAAATCAAAGCCCACAGGTCAGAAGAAAAGCCAGGCCCTTGCAAACACTAGCTCTTAGAAATGAAAATGTAAGAAAGCAAAAGAGTTAATCACAGTCAAAGAGATGAGGGAATTGCTTCTCACTCTTCCCAGAGAGCTCTTCAGCCCTTTGGTTTCTTCCGTTCGGGAATCCTAACTCTGCTTCTTGGGCTCGGAAAATCCCACCCCAAAAGAATTTGAAAGAAAACTTCTCCAAAGCTTCTTCCTCAGTGGGACTTGAGCACTCCAAACTAAACCCAGGGACTTGGACAGCAAGTGCTCAAGGGGTGCAAACTGAACCAGCACCTTTCCAGAAGCCACTGGTTCAGTGCCAAAGATGCAAGAACTGACAGGACGAGCACACGGTGTTGGAGCAGCAGAGAATCAATCGGGTTCTGGGGGTGCACTGCTGTGATTTGCAGAGTGAACTCCAAAGTGCAGCTCACTGAAGAGCACTCAAGTCAATCACCAGCTTGATCACTGCTTCCTATCAACCTAAAGAACATTGTTTGGGAGGAATAAGGAAGCCAAACTGAAAGATAAAAAGAAGGGAGGAAAAAAAAGGCTTTCTGTTCTGTTGAGCGTTTGAGGAGCGGTCCTACATCTGCAGCAGCGCTGCCCTTAATGTCTGTGTTTTGTTTCAGCTGGGAGAAGAATAAAGGGTGATTATGCCAGAGGCAGAGTTCTGAACAACAAAAGGGAGAGGAAAAACAACATAATTTATGATAAAAAGCAGCAAGGGGCATGCAAACATATTTATCAGAGAGTGCTTTGGTGCTGTCACAAAGACAGACATTCAAACCCTGTCTTCCACTTCATTGGAGGGGAAAGGACTCAGCAGAGAGCAGAGCATTTGAGCCTTGTATCAGCTACATCACTCTCCTCTCCAACTGGAGGGGGAGTTTCCCCACCCTCATTTAGAACAAAAAAAAGATAATTTTGAAAGCAATCATCTTCTGATGCTTCTGAAAGAACATCAATTGGTGTTTCCATGATATTGAAGGGCAGACTTGCTAATGCCAACTGGAAATCCAAATGTGGAGCCCAGTTCTCACCCCACAAGGTGCCATTCACCAAGTGGCACCCTGCATTCCAGAGCTGGCACACTGACTGGGGGTGCTTCAGAGCAGGTACTTCTCTGACCCTCAAGCTGGGTGATAAATTGGCTCCTTCCACTGATTGTTCATCTCTCCAAACCATCTTTCTTAGGCCCAGGGTTCAATGAGGTTATGAGGTGCCCGCTAATGAGGGACAAAAAATCAAGTAGATGGATGAAGGAAACCACAAACCAGCTCCCTGAGGAGACCAGCACTGCAGCCTGACAGGAACAAACCTGCTCTACTTAGAGGGGTATTGATGATTCCTCATCTAGCACTTGGCCAGTGAGGCAGATCTGAGCTGCAGCCCCATTTCCCTGCTACAGGGATGGGGCCCTGATTAGGCCTCTCTCCCTTAGATCTGCGGCAGCAGCCACTGTGCTCCCTCCCCCACCCCACAGAGCACAGTGACGCTCACCACTGCTCCACAGGGAGCCATGTAGCCTTCAGCACAGTCCCCAGCTAGAGTGGCTTTTGGAGCTACTGCACCTTTCTAGTATCATTGCAGGGAGCTTTTTGTTCTTAGCCAGCAACAAAGCAGCCACACACTCACGCCAAGCCCACAGCTCTATCTGCACACCTCAACAGTGACAAGCTCAGCTGGGGTGGCCCTGCTGGGGTGCTTCAGAAGCAGGGAAGGTCAGCAGCCTCCACATCCTGAGCACCCACCACATCCCCTGTGTCAAGGAGAATGGTTAAACTGTGAGCCTCCCCCGTAAGCCAGCTAAACTAAGAGCAAATGAAAGAGAGAGGAAAGCTCAGCCTTTAGGGATGGATTAACAAACAAACAAAGCAAGCAGCAAATGGAGAACAGAACAGAATGGGAACTGAAATGTCAGAATTGGGCACACTTACAAATCCTCCTTTCCTTAGGCAGGAGTCTCCAGGAGATGAGCTCAACACATACTCCACCATGCTAACTCCAAGTCCTCCACTCTCTGACCGTGGTGAAAGCACTGAGTTGACTTCACTATTCACATGAAAGCCCTGACCAGGTCTTCTCTGAACCATAATTGGTTGGGAAACAGAGTGATCTGGAACAAAAAGATGTGTCATTCTTAGCAGTAGTTCCAACTACTCCAAAGAGCAAGTCATTACATACATACTCTAGGTCTTGACTGTACTAAATGTGCCA
This sequence comes from Melanerpes formicivorus, assembly GCF_026170545.1. NCBI lineage: Eukaryota > Metazoa > Chordata > Aves > Piciformes > Picidae > Melanerpes > Melanerpes formicivorus. The sequence goes on from NW_027142470.1 coordinate 799,212, forward strand.
GCCAGACTCTGAAGTGCCAGACTCTACTGATGCTTTCCTGGAGGTAGTAAAATCTGGAAACCTACAAGTGATAACTGCATTTACAGTTTAAAATCACAGGAATCCCACCTCCAAGTAAAGGCTGCAATTAACCCCCCCAAAAAAAAAGTTTTGGTGTTCAGTTAAAGTAGAACTTTTGATTTGAGGTAGTATAGTCTTGGTTTGTCATTGAAAGCATCATCACACCCTCACACTGCTTTGCTTGGTCATATCAGCTGTCATCATCCCCTTAGCTGATATTTCATGTGCTCTTCTTCATCCCCTGTCCTACTGCATCAGCTCCATCCCTTTTCCAGCCCTGGAGTGTGAGGGTTTGAGATACAAACAGATCAGAACAAGGATGGATCCTTACTAGGAGAGGCTGAGAGCCCTGGGGCTGTTGAGCAGCCTGAGAGGGGATCTGATCAATGCTCAGCAAGAGCTGAAAGGTGGGTGGCAAGAGGATGGGGCCAGTGGTGCCCAGTCACAGAACAAGGGGCAAAAAACTGGAACCCAGGAGGTTCCATCTGATCAGGAGGAGAAACTTCTTTGGTGTGAGGATGCTGGAGCAGGCTGCCCAGAGAGGTTGTGGAGTCTCCTTCTCTGGAGAGATTCCAACCCCCCCACACACACAGCCACTGTGCTCCTGGGCAAGCTGCTGTGGGTGCCCTGCTTTAGCAGGGGAGCTGGACTGGATGATCTCCAGAGGTCCCTTCCAACCCCACTGTGCTGGGATTCTGTGACTCTACCTCCTTACAAGTAGCTGACTGGGCAGAAGAAAGCAACCCCACATCCCAGCCAGGGGAGGGAAGCTGCTCTCTCTGCCCATGGCTGCAATAGTCAGTGAGTCAAAAATAACAGGCAGCAGCTCCAGTTAGTCACCAGGGGAGGGTGGACAGGTCATGCAATGCTATCAGTGCTGCAGTTTACAGAGCAGGCATGAACAGTCAGGAGAAGTCACTCTGTTCTGTGCTTGCTCCTGGCTACCCTTCCCTGCCTTCTCCCTCAAGCCAGCACAAGCATCTATGTGCCACAAAGTGCAATGGACTAGGCAGATTTTTGGGGAGGTAAAGAAAAAAAAGCTAGTTTTAACCCTGCTCAATTCCCCAGCAGGTTTCATTGCACTGCTGCATGACCACTGTCAGCAGCAGAAGGGGAGGAAAGGCATGGCCTGCATGGGACAGGACTGCTTGGTCTAGCGGTACTGGCTTTAAATGCTTCAGAACTACAACTCTGAGGCAGGGTGGTGAGGAACCTAAGCCATTCAGGAGGACTGCAGTGCACACTGTGCACACAGACAGGAAAATGGATGGAGCCAAGGGCTTCTCAGAGAAAATCAAGTGCCATTATTTCCACTGTCCATGGAACAACCCAGTCTCCTGGCCGAGGACACTTCCACACCCCACCTCCAAATTGTGCTCCTTGCTCCGGGGCAGTGACCTGGAGCTGTTCTCTTCCCTTCAGATGAGCAAAAGGGGAAACTCTGACTTGCCTGACTCCCAGAGAGAAGTGCAAGCCAGGGCTGAGGAATAAAGGCTGTAAGGTGCACAGGATTAATGGAGAATAAACAAAGGAAGCAATGAGACGAAGGGCTTTGACTCATGGAGATTTGTGACCAGTCAGCTAAGAGGTTACCTCCCCCACATGTCTACCCAGCCTGTCTGCTGGATGCAACCAGCCCAGCAAGAGAGGCACAGAAGGAGAAAGTCTCCTCCAGGGCTGCTGCTGCTGCTCAGAGCCTGGTTCAGCCCTTTAATCCCCTCTCAGCCCGTATCACTACAGCCAGAGACAAGTTGTGGCTGAGGGCTGGGTACAGGCTCTGCTCCACAGACCACTGTGGACAGGGAAGTCAGGCAGCAACTCAACCCCCCCCCCCACCCACCCTCAGGCTCCAGCTGGACTGCAGGAGCCAGCCCATCAGATTCTGAGCAGCTTTATCCCCTCTCCACAGCCACTGTGCCATTTCAATACTCAAAACTGCCCTTAGCACTATCCCAACACCTCCACCCTGAGAGCAGAGATTTTTCAGCAGGAAACCAGCCCCTGCCCAGCAGTGAAGCTGCTGTAAATCACAGCTCCCCTCAGCTGCAGCTCAGGGTAGCTGTCTGGAACTACAGCAGGCAGGCAGCAGGGTTTAAGGAGCATCTTCATTACCCAGAGAAAAGGAGCAGCACAAGGTCAATGGGATTTGGGGCCACTGAGCTAAACCCAACTTTAAATTCAAAACCAGAGACAGTCTCTGATCCAAGGACAAAATTCTTAGCAGATCAACTTCAACATTACTCATTTACAACATTTTTTCCCCCTTTTTTGAACAGAATGGTGTTGGGGTTTGCTTGGTTGGGTGAGGAGTTAAAGAACTCGTGGGATTGTTTGAGGGGGGGAGGGGAGGGTGTTCCTGATCTTGTTCTCCAATCTCTCTGTTCAAACTCCAGAGTAACTCATCCCAGGGCAGAAAAATCCAGCAGGAAGTCAAAATGGATGCTTCAATAGCAGCCTGAAGTTGTGAGCAGGCAACCCAAAGGCTCACAGCTCCATACTGGGCAGGCTTTTTTGGAAGTGTGGAGATTGTTTTGAACTGTGCCACAGAGCAATGCACCTTGCTTTCTGTCTTATAACCCAGATGCCTCTAAGATCATCTTTTTGAAGCTGGCATCCACCTGCCCAGTGAAGCTGAGTAGAGGAGTTGCACATTTCTGCATCCAAGCCCCAACTAAAGGAAGGAAATAACAGAGCTACCTGATGTTCCCCAAGCACTGTCTCTCCACTGATCTCCCAGAAATATCCCTTTTGGTCCATCTTTGCTGGAATCATCAGATTCCCAAAACTTTTTACCAGGCAACAGCTGCTGCAATTAAAAAGAAAAACAGAACAGAAAACATAGAAAAACACAAAAACACAAACAGAAACAAAAACAAAGCATGATTAAAAAGAAGTCGAAAATGCCAACATAAACCGTAAGCGTCTCCCTCCTAAACAAATCAATCATCAAACACAAACCAATCCATGCTTCAGCATCAAAAGGTTTATACCTCCTCCTGGGCTGAAAGCCACCCAACAGCTGAGGGAGTGACTCAGTCTCCACAATCTTCTTGCATTCCTCAGTGGGAGCCCCACACATCAGCACACACACACACACACACTGCACAGAAACGTTCTCCAGCCTCTCCCCACGACAGCTACTTGCAAGGGAAAGAGCAGCAGCAAAGCCCTGCTCTGATCACAACATTCCCAGAGCTTCATTTTGAAAGGGGTTACAGGAGAGCTGGGCAGGGACTCTGTGCAAAGGCATGGAGTGACAGGATGAGGGGCAATGGCTTCAAACTGGAAGAAGCTGGATGTAGATGAGACATTGGGAGGAAATTCTTCCCCGTGAAGGTGGTGAACAGGTTGCCCAGGGAGGTTGTGGATGTCCCCTCCCTGGAAGTGTTCAAGGCCAGGCTGCATGAGGCCTGGAGCAACCTGGGCTCATGGAAGGTGCCCATGGCCTTGGCAGGGTCTTGAAACTAGATGATCCTTAAAGTCTCTTCCAACCTAAACCTTTCTACGATTCTATGACAGTTTCCACCTGAGCCACAAGGGTACCTCTAAAGCTACCCAGCACCCACAGCACTAAACCCCTACCCTCCAGCTACTGAGGTTCTGCTGCTGGCAGGGACAGATTAGCTCAAGAGGTGCCAAGAGCTCTCACTTATTCTATGACTGCTGAGGACTCTTCAAGCTAGGAAGGTTATTTGTAAACACTAATGAGAGTGAACAGTTCTGGGCCACTGCACCTGCCACGCATCTACTGCTCTGACTGGATGAAGAGAAAGATGTGCTGAGAACAAGATGGGAAGTTACTGCCGGCCTCCATGGATCCAAGGAAGACTGCCCTAGAGTTCAGAAGATGGCAGGAGGAACCAAGTGCCCCATTTAGCAGCTGTACTTAGAAAATATCAGCTTCACCCAGGAAACACCTGCTGGGTGGCATGTGCTGTGGGGAGGGGAATTTCAAGCCCTCCTGAAGCACCTTGGATGGGAAGCACACAGCCTTTAAATTCACCAAAGAGGGAACAACAGAACATCACAGCAGCTGAACAAAATAAACAGCCCTGCCAGAAGGAGCTGGAAGATTTCTGTTTGAAATGACCACAAGCCAAACAGGAGCCACCAGGTTAGTTGGTGTCTCTTGTGTTAAGAGGGTTGGTAACTTCATTTCTTTGGACAACCTGTTCCAGGTTCTCACCATCCTCACTATAAAGAAGGTCTTCCTTGTTTCCAAGAAGTCTCTCCTCCTTTTCCCTCCAGTCAAACATTTGTTCAAAACACTGCCTCTGAGGAGGAGAACTTTTCAGTACAGAGACACCAAGCCCCTCTTTTCCCCAGTTCTTCAGCATCTGGCACACCACCACTCATGCCTGATCTCCTTATCTTGCACACAGTCTGTCCAAGCAAGATGATGTAATTGGCTGGTTTCTGACCTCCAAAGGTATCCTGTTTCGGTTTCAATCCGTTTCAGCAGCAAGTCATTTCCACCTAAAGCTCTCTCTGAAAGGTTCAAATTCAGCATTCAGACAGCATTTTAATCTTAGCACCAAGCTTCCTCTGGGCTTTCATTGTCTTCCTACTGAGAGGACAGGACTCAACTTGTTTGAGAGTTAAAAGCCTCTCAAAGCACCGAGTAGAAAACACAGTGTGTTCCTCAGCTGCTACTCCTCTATAGCCAGAAGAACAAACCCCAGCAGCTAGCAGCATGTCACTCACTTTGAAATGTGCTGAGGACTTTAGGATTTAGTAAACACAGCGTGGGACTGCTGCTGAGTGCCTCCACTGAACGACAGAAGCAGGGAAACTCACATCACACTCCCCTTGAATGCACTCCAAAAATAAGTGTGGACAACTCTAAGGACAAGAGGCCCCAACAGAGTTTCAACACAGACCGACCAACCTGTTCCTCCCTCTGCACCGTGGGGTGAGACTGAGGAGGTGGAAGCCAAGGCACTGCTCTCTAGTATTTAGACACAACCACACCTCAGGTCTGTCACCTTTCTTTTTTAAGCTCCTGTCATCCCCATAGAGCTTAAAATGCAGCTCCTCCATTCCTGCTGCTGCCACACAGCAAAAAATCACTGCTCTGCTTCTCAGCCCATGGCAGGAAACTCTGAAGGAGCGATCTGGAGCCACTGACACAACAGTGTAGCTGCAGCTAAACACTTCTCATTTCCTTTCCTTTTCACACAGTCTGGTCTACAGTCACACCTCAAAGGATGAGAGGGGCCTGAGCTTGCAGAAGGGAGACAGGGAATTACGGAATGGCTTAGGTTGGAAGGGACTTCAGAGATCATCTACTCCAAACCCCACTGCCATGGGCAGGGACACCTCTTGACAAATTTGGTCGATCAAGGCCTCATCCAAGCTGGTCTTGAACACCTCCAGGGAGGAGCCATCCACAACCTCCCTGGGCAACCTGTTCCAGAGTCTTGCCACCCTATTACCCAAGAACTTCTTCCTCAGATCTACTCTAAACCTACTCTCCCTGTCAGGTTCAAACCATTCCCCCTTGTCCTGTCCCTAGACACCCTCATGAAAAGTCCCTCTCCAGCCTTGCTGTAGGATCCCTTCAGCTACTGCAAGTCAACTAGAAGGTCCCCCTGGAGTCCTGTCTTCTCCAGGCTGTACAGCCCCAGCTCCCTCAGCCTGCCCTCACAGCAGAGGTACTCCAGCCCTTGGATCATCTTTGGGGCCCTCCTCTGGACACACTCCAACAGTTCCATGTCCTTCTTATGCTGGGGACACCGGAACTGGACAGAGTATTCAAGGTGGGGTCCCACCAGAGCAGAAGAGCATTTTCTTTTCAAGGAAAGAGCAACCTCTAGTTTACAAGAAAGATTAAAACTCCTTTCACAAGCTCCTGAGTTTCCAAAGCTTTCACACTTTTCCTGATAGGCACAAAACAGCAAGAGCGAATTCTCCACTGCTGAAATTTAGTTCTGCTTTAAGGTAAGAGGCAAAATGGAACTGAAGCAAAGAAAATTAAAAAATCAAGTCCAATGCAAACCTAAATCTCGAAAGCAGCACAGGAAAGGGCAACAGGGAGCCCAGCAGCTGCCTGGAAAGTACAGGCACAGCAACAGGTAACTTGCAAACTCATGCTAAAACCTGAAGTGGCCACATGTAAAGGTTTGGCAGCTGCTCTTCAGAGAAGCCCTGCTGCAGGGCACTGAGCTGAAGCCCCCTTCTCAGTTCAAGCACTCTGAGGCAGTCTCTCTCTTGGGTACTATCACAGTGATAACCAAAGCAGATTCTTTCCTTTCCACCAGGGTAAAATTTCCAAGACATCTCCAAGCAACAGCTCCAGCAGAACCCAGAGTAAGGCCACGCTTTGACTGTCTTAAGCAGCAACCCCAGCACAAGTACATCCCAGAGTGTCCCAGCTGTCAGAGCACATGGCTCCTCAAAGCCCCTCTGTAGGCAGAGCAACTTTTTGCAGGTCCATGATGTAAACTGCTTGGAGCCCTTGCAAAGAGCAGCCTCCAAATCTGGCTGCTGAGAGGCCTCAAGAGACAAGGGCAGAAATTTGCAACACCCCCATGAGCACTCCTGGACACCACAAGGGGAGTATCTTACACCAGTGTGGCCTGCACAGGGTGCTGTCTCACACAGCACTTCCAGGTCTCAATTATAACAGAACTCTACACTGAAGATGTGGGAAGGGACATCCACAGTCTTGAGGCACCAGGTCCAGCCACACTGGCTGCAGCTGCCCGAACCAGGCACCCACTCCTAACTAGATGGGAAAGGAACCTGCCCAGGAACACATGTCCATAACCACAGCACCACACTGTGCTGTGAAGCAGAATGGACAGACTGAGCTTTCATTTGTATTCTGCTTGCTCCTTTAAATCAGTATTTCAATTTTCCTGACCATACAACAACCTGAGTCACTACCACAAAAGGCAGCAAGACCACTAAGACCTCCAAGGTCATCAAGTCCAACTGTCAACCTAACACAGAATCACAGAAGGCACTGGGACCCTCCAAGGTCATCTTGTCCAACTACCCTGCAGCCAGCAGGGACATCTCCAATTAAATCAGGATGCTCAGGGCTCCATCAGCTTTGACCAAAGATGGGGCCTCAACCACATCTCTGGGCAGCCTGTTCCAGTCTCTCACCACCCTCACTGTGAAGAGCACCCTCCTGATGTCCAACCTAAATCTCCCCTCTTCCAGCTCAAAGCCATTGACTCTCATCCTATCACCAGAAGCCCTTCTAAACAGTCCCTTCCCAGCTCTTTTACTCCCTTCAGGTACAACAAGGCTACACTAAGGTCTCCCCAGAGCCTTCTCTTCTCCAGGCTGAACAGCCCCAACTCTCCCAGCCTGTCCCCACAGGGGAGGTGCTCCAGCCCCTTGATCATCTTTGTGGTCTCCTCTGGACCCACTCCAGTAGGTCCATGTCCTTCTTGTGCTGGGGGACCCAGAGATGGACACAATACTCCAACACTACCATGGCCATTAAATCATGTCCCAGAGTGCCATGGCCACAGGTTTCTTGAACACCTCCAGGGATGGGGACTCCACCACCTCCCTGGGCAGCCTCTTCCAATCCCTGACCACTCTTGCAGCAAATAAAGTTTTCCTCATATCCAAGCTAAACCTCCCCAAGTGCAACTTGAGGCCATTTCCTCTGGCTGGAGAGCAGCTTGAGACCAGGGTAGTCCCCTGTACTGCTTCAACTCCCCTCTACCCTTTCTAATGGGTGAAAACACCAAGACCCTCAAGGCTCCAGCACCTTCTTAAGGTTTTCTAGTGAATCACAGACAAGAAGAGACTAATTCTACCACTCCTTATATAGGGCCCACACAGCTCTTGGACTGCACAAACAGCTCAAAATCTGCTCCCTGTAGTTTAACCTTTCCCCCCACCACCATAGAAGCACAAAGTTTATTCCTGGAACCTCTGTCCCACAAGCAGAACTAAAATAAAACATAAAAGGTTTATCTGACAGCCAGGTTCCAGACTTATCTGACAGCCAGGTTCCAGACACTGGGAAGGGGAAAGACTGAAAGCCAGCATTAACAGATGGCAGTGGGGGGCCTTCTTGTGTCATTACTGCCCCAACCAAACTGGAGGTTTAACGAGCAGTAATCATCTGAACTCAATTAAGCAAGAGGCTGCCAAGAGGAGGAATTGCTCCTCAGGGAAAGTTGTCAGTTGCAATGGAGAGGGAAAAAAAAAAAACAACACCAAACCCAAAGTGATTTTAAGTGAGGATCATCCATCAGGCTGGAAATGGAAAAGAACATTGCAGCAGTTTAGTCTAGTTTAGAACTGGACTTGTTTGTTTGTTGCTCAGTTTTATTAAAATTGACCCTATCCAGTATGAAAATAATCCCTCTAAGCCCTCTTAGAGAGGACTTAAAGAGTTAGGGTAATATTCAATCCAGCAGAGCAGGGAGGAAAGGACAATTCACACATCACCAAAAGCAATTCGACAATCAACATATAGATCCCACTGAGATGGGATTATAAATTAGGCAAATTAAGTAAACTGATCCCCTCCAGATAAGGCAAATATGAAGATAAAAGCAACCATCTGTGCTGCTGGAGAACTGGGGTTATCTGCAGCAACAGGTAGGAGAAGGCAGAGCCTGTATTTACAAGTCCCATTTGGGCAGCACCGCAGGTTTACAAACACCGAGATGTTATCTCCCCTCGAAAAATGGTGCCATCTAAAAGCCAAACAAGATAAGGGAGGCTGAGCACACAAGCAGCAATCCCAGCTGGAGTGCCACAGCAGCTGGAGGGCTGCTGCAAGGCCAGCTTTGCTCCCCCGCCCCCCCCCCCCCCCCCCGGCCCAGGCAGCTCGCAACAGGCTCAGGGAGTTCCGCTGGTGCACAGGAGGCTCTGAGAGCACCCAAAAAACGAGGGGCAGGATGAAGAATGGGAATAGAGAGGGGAAAAAAAATCTAGTCTGCCAGGATGCTGAGGAGTTAAATAGCCTACTTTCACTGACCCCACAGCCATAAGTTGTCTCTTGGCAGCTGCCAGCAGCCGCCCAACTGTCCCCTGGTGTGGCCTTAAAATCGCAGAGTGGTGGAATCGCTTTAGAGCTGCAAAAGAGCTTTTCCAGGTCCAAAGGCTCCCCTCAGCCTCCTTTTCTCCAGGCTGAACAACCCCAGGTCTCTCAGCTGCTTCTCCCCAGCCCTGTTCTCCAGACCCTTCACCAGCTCTGCTGCCCTTCTCTAGCCCCTCTGTGTTCTTCTAGGAGTGAGGGGCCCAAAAGTGAAGCCAATATTCAAGGTGTGGTTTCACCAGTGCTGAGTACCAGAGGACAATCCCTCCTCTACTCCTGCTGGCCACACCATTTCTAATCCAGGCCAGGATGCTGGTGGCCCATCCTGGCCACCTGTGCACATGTTGGCTCATCTTCAGCCACTGCTGACAAACACTCCCAGATCCTTTTCCACAGGGCAATTTCCAGCCACTCTGTCCTAAGCCTGGAGCCTTCATGGGGTTGCTGTGACCCAAGTGCAGCAGCCAGTACCTGGCCTTGTTGAACCTCATTCCACTGACCTCAGCCCACTGATGCAGCCTGTCCAGGTCCCTCTGTAGAGCCTCCCTACCCTCCAGCAAATCAAGACTCACACCCAGCTTGCTATCATCTGCAAATTGAGTGAGTGTGCCTCGATCCCCTCATCTAGATCATTGATAAAGATGTTGAAGAGAACTGGCCCCAATACTGAGGCCTGGGCTAGCCCCAGTTCAAGTTCTCTCAGCCCCTGCTCCGAGCCATCCAGACATGCCAGCCTGGCCTGCTGCAGCACCCTCACAAACGTGGCTTCAATCCTCCCTTTTGTCATGCTGCTAGCACCTGGTAAACTGAAGGGAAAGACGCCTGAACAGAAACATGACCCCAAACTGTCAATACTGCCCAGCTGCCAATGAATCACCAATTTCTGAGAACACAGCAGAGGTGCCAGCAGCAGCAGAGCAGTCAGAGGGCGGAGTTTCTTGGCTTGGTTTCCGTTGGGTTTTATTGTTAACCCAGACAGAAGATTGGTCTAAGCCAAATGTCACAACTGCTCTGCTTAAAAACAAGTGCTGGTCACCTGGGGAGGCAGAGGCTTATCTAGGACCCAACCAACCTGGACATGGTGAACCATGTCCCACCTCAGTGTTTGACAGTCAAGAGCTCTGCCACCATGAGGCATGGGGGTGGCAGATGGTTTGGGATGGAAGCAACCTCCACAGGTCATCTAGTCCAACCTCCCTGGTTAGCCAGTCAGACCTACACTAGACTCCAGAAGGGACAGCAGCAGACAGCAGTGATGCAGTGCTCATCAGATGAAGTATTTCTTAGCAGCACTTCACTGTTACCCCCAGTACTCATACTTCATATCTTTGGGCCAATTCTTTCTATTTTTGAAGTACCTACCAGTTGTCTCACATCTTTCTGTCCCTACTTTCCTCCCACTCTCCTGGATTAAGTTACAGCCAGCTCCTCACCCAGCTGCTCTCCCATTCTAGACTTATCTCACAGCACAACCTACCACCAACCCAAGAATGCTGCCACAGGTCAGAATGCCTGCAGTGCTCTGATGACAAGGACAAACCACCTCGCTGCCCCTCTGCACTCTCTGCTGTCCCAAAAAGACACTGCAGGGGTCTTCAGCACTGCAGAGCTACAGCTGCACCTAAATCGGGGCCATCTTAGATATCAATCCAGGCTGAAGGATGGAGACTGAGAGCAGCCCTGCAGAAAAGAACTTGGGGGTGCTGGTGGGTGAGAAACTGGACAGGGGCCAGCAATGGGCACTTGCAGCCCAGAAGGTCAATGGCAGCCTGGGCTGCACCTAAAGCAGTGTGGCCAGAGATGGAGAGAGGGGCTCCTGCCCCTCTGCTCTAGGGAGATCTCACCTGCAGTGATGTGCCCAGCTATGGGGCCCTCAACATAGGAAGGAAATGGACCTGATGGAATGGGCCAGAGGAGGCTACAAAGATGATCAGAGGGCTGGAGCACCTCTGCTATGAGGACAGGCTGAGAGAGCAGGAGTTATTCAGCCTGAAGAAAGGAAGGCTCAGAAAAGACTTAACAAAGGCCTTCCAGTGCTTGAATTGGGCTACAAGAAGGCTGCAGAGGGACTGTTTTCAAAGGTTGCAGTGACAGGACAAAGGACAATGGTTTGAAATGAGAGAAGAGCAGATTTAGATTGGAAGTTAGGAAAAAGTTCTGCACCATGAGGGTGGTGGAACACTGGAACAGGTTGCCTAGGTTGGAACAGGTTGAGGCCCCATCCCTGGAGGTAATATTCAAGGTGAGGCTTGACAAGGCTCTGAGCAACCAGATCTAGTGGAGGATGTCCCTGCTGAGTGCAGTGGGGTTGGACTGGATGACCTTAGGAAGTCCCTACAAACCCAAGTCATTCTATGGTTCAATGAAAGTGACCTTCAGAAGGTCACTTTCACCATTACTGACCATGTTCACTTAGCAACAGCCCAAATCTTTCCCATTTTAGAGCAGGCCAGGAGGGGATTCTGTGGTTCTTCTTTTCAACCTCACCCTGGGGAAGGTGTTGCACTTCCACCTGCACAGCCAGTGAGGGGGGTACAAGGTTGGCTCCTGTGGGGCAGGGTGGGATTTGGAAGTGATAAAGCACATGGAGGTTGTGGGAGGGTTTAAACTCCTCCTAACCTCCCCAGATTAGGATATCTGCTCCTCACTTCTTCTTATCTACTGCACTGTCAAAATCCAGCTAAGAGACAGAAGTGTTTGAGCCCTTTAAAACAAACCTCTGGCATGATGTCTTCAGAGACAGAAACTCCTTCAATCACTAAGATTATGATGGTGTTGCTTACTAAGCAGCAAAAATCCCCACCAAGATAAAAAGATGCACTGAATGTGTAAACTCTTTTCCTCCAGGTTTTCCCCCTGTCAGCTCAAGGTAAGAGATCACTGACACTTTCTGCAGGTAAGGCTCAGAAGACACAAGATCAAGCAACACAAACCAACTTCACTCTTTGCCTCATGTATTTCACACAATATTTTTTTCTCACTGTGTTGACTTTCTCCATTATTTTCCTTCATGTTCCAGGAGTAGGAGGAGGGGAAAAAAATTCATGAGTGCCTTCCTTGCTAAGGCATCTGAACAACAGACAGAGCTCGCTGCACAAAATCAAAGTCCATGGCCGAAGAACATGGTACTGAAAGCCAGCAGCACATCCTGTGGGATCTCTGTTTACACAGTGCTGTATATCAGCCAGCTGGATCTGTGCTGGACACCTCAGGAAACACAAGGAAAACTCAATGGATAGGAAAGGAAACTGTGGCAGAGGTTGTGGAGTCTCCTCTGGATGCTTTACCAGGAGAGGCTGAGAGAGCAGGGGCTGTCAAGCCTGGAGGAGAGCAGCCCCTGAGAGGACCTGAGCAATGCTCAGCAAGAGCTAAAGGACCTGTGGGGAGCAAGAGACTGGGGCCAGACTCTTGTCAGTGGTGCCCAGTGACAGGACAAGGGTCAGGGGGCATAAACTGGAACCCAGGAGGTTCCATCTGAAGAGGAGGAGAAAATTCTTTGGTGTGAAGGTGCTGGAAGCCTGGAGCAGGCTGCCCAGACAGGCTGTGAAGTCTCCTTGTCTGTGGAGCTTCTAACCCCCCCGGCCATTGTGATGCTTGGCAAGCTGCTGTGAGTGCCCTGCTTTAGCAGGGAGGTTGGACTGGATGAGCTCCAGAGGTCCCTTCCAACCCCATCACACTGGGATTCTGCAGCTGATGGAGAAAAACAACAAGAGAACCAAGCAGCAGTGTCTTAGCTTAAAGGGTGAAATGTCCCCTTTCCTGGAAAAACATGCATGTGGCAGTTTTGGGGAAGCCCAGTGATAAAATGATGGCAACTCTAAAACTTTCTGCATCACAGTTACAAGAAGGGGGGAAAATAAAAGGTGAGTCATCAGTGGAAGGTAAACCTCACATCCTCCAACAACCCAACCCCAAATTCACTTCTCTCAAGAAATGGCTAAACAAGAGTTGGTAAAACTCAGCATTACTTAGCAATGTCAAGCAGGAGCCAGGCCCTTTCTGTGGTGTTCCTGTGACAGGACCACAAGCAATGGGCACTAACTGCAACACAGCATGTGCCATCTGAATAGGAGGAGAAACTTCTTTGGTGTGAGGGTGCTGGAGGCCTGGAGCCCAGAGAGGTTGTGGAGTCTCCTCCTGTGGAGACTGACAAGGTCCATCTGGATGTGTTCCTATGTGATCTGCCCTAGGTGACCCTGGCTTTGGAAGGAGGGGGTGGACTGGATGACCTCCAGAGGTCCCATCCAACCCCTACCATTCTATGATTCTTTGAATACCTTCAGGCACTTGAGCTGATGTGATCCAATGCCCTGGTAAGCATGAAACAAGTGCTGCAGTTCTCTATCAGTAAATGAATGTCTTGTTCAAGTTGAGGTGGGGAAAAAATACTATTCCCAGAACACTCACAGCCCCCTCATTCCCATGGCACACTTCAGATGGAGACACATCAGCTGCTTTCCAGCAGTGTTTTTTATGTCATGTTTTTTCCCCTTTGTAAATCATTTTCATCTCTCTTAGTCAACAGGCTCAGTGGAGGTTAACATAACCTGGAGAAACAGAGATTTTTCCTAGCAGCTCCTGGGGGATTAAAATGCAGCTCAGTGATCTGATCTTTCAGAGGAGCAAGGAGAGAAGGGTAATGAGAGGAAGAAGTTAAGCTGCAAACACCAGGAATTCCCTGAGGTCTTTCACCTGAGAAAGGCACCTTCTGAATCCACCACCCAACAACCCCAGCCTGCCATTTTCTCCACCACATTTAACTTTTGGGTGCTAGGGATTTAATGCTTTTTTCAGCCTGGTTCAGAAGCCAAGTAACAGAGACAGGAATGGGCTAAACATGGAGAAAAATTACCTAGTCTGAGCTTGCCAGTCAGGAGCTCAAAAAGGCAGGCTCTGCAAACAGAGCTGACCTACTGTACCTTAACAGCCTCCTACAAGGGATGATTTTCTCACCTCTGTTCTCCCACAAGCTTCTGAAGGGACTATGAAGAAAAAGGCAACAGGGCAAAGAAAAGAAGTGTTTACAGCCAACTTCAGCCCAGAGTAGAGAAGGCTCCAAGGAGACCAAGGAGTGCCCTTCCAGTGTCTGGAAAGGGGCTACAAAAAAGCCAGACTCTGACAAGGGTTTGTGGTGACAGGACAAGGGCCAAGGGCTTTGAGCTGGAAGAGGGCAGATTGAGGCTGGAGATTAGGAAGAAAATCTTTAGAGTGAGTGTGGGGAGACACTGGATCAGGTTGTCCAGGGAGGCTATGGATGCCCTCTCCTTGGAGATGTTCAAGGCCAAGTTGAAGTCTAGTGGAAGCTGTTCCTGCCTATGGCAGGGAGGTGGGAACTAAGTGATCTTTAAGGTCCCTCCCAACCCAAACCATTCTATGAGTCTAGGAACTTCCAGGAACCTAACAGCCAACTGCAGCAATTTGCTATTCTTTCAAGTCACCTTAAAAATAGGTAAATTCTGTCTTTACAAAGAAAACCAAAGTCCAGCTGCCCCAAAGCTGTTACCTCCTCCCTGCACTCTGACATTAAAATAACTCTGCAGTTAAAACTGAAGAGCCTATTATCTGCCAGCACCTGCCGGCCCCTTTGAGCTGTCCCAAGCACTTAGCACCTCTGCAGCCCCTGCTGATGTTCCCCAGCTATTTGAACCGTTAAACACGGTCCTGTGCTTTGTGACAAGAGCCAAAAGGTGGCCAGGAGTGGAAACAGGGCAGCAAACAATGCCAGACAACTTAACTCCACAATATTATGGGGTCTGAGATCACTGGATCCCAAAATAACCACGCTCCAAGTATTGTACCACTTGTCACAAGACATATTTCTAGGTCGTCTTTTTTTTTCACAGCCACCCTTCTGCTGTTTGATGATACAACAGGTGGGGACTTAGCTGTTCCTCCTGCTGAGACATATTCCAGCCTGGCAGGTGTTTGTTTTGTTCAAGCACACACACACACACAAACACACAGGCTTCACAGTCACAATGGACAACTCTCGAGTTCAGAATCATTCCAGCAGGCTCCAAAGCTCTTTCTGCCCCTCCTTTCCCCCCAGCCCTCCCCACCCAATGCAGCTTTATTCCTGTAGGCCTTTCACTTACCTCTCCCATAGCCCGTCCTTCCAGAGCAAGTGCTTGGAAATCATGATTCAGCTCATCCATGGAACGCACCTATTCACAGATGGGCAAGAAAAAGAGAGGAGGAAATGCTTGTAGTTGGTGTTCTTCACAATAATCACAGCTCACAGCAACTCTGAGACAAACATATGACAGCACAGCACGAGGTTACTGAGCTCCAACAGGTGACTTACCTTTGAAGACTCCCAGAAGCTACAGAGTTTATAGTCAGATTCATGCACAAACGAAAAAGGAGCAATTGCTTTTAAACCATCCAAAGTCTAACACAACCACACTGGCTGAGTGTGTTGCAGAGGCTAATATTTCACAGTTGAGCTGCATGACTCCAAGTGAGGCACTCAAGGCACAAGCCAGTTGGTATCATCTCCTTGCAGGTGAAAAGCAAGTGATGGCAAACAGACAATGGTAGGAACAAAAGGCAGATTAAATGGAACAAGACCAAAGAGAGCAAGCAATGCCTTCAAGTCAGTCACTAATTTAAGTTATTGAACCCACAGCAATCAGAGAATCAGACAATCATTAAGGTTGGAAAAACCTCCAAGATCACCCAGCCCAGCCATTAACCCAGCAGTGCCAGGTCACCACTGATCCATGGCCCTCAGCACCACATCTACACAGCCTTGAAACCCCTGCAGGGATGCCGAGTCCACCGCTGCCCTGGGCAGCCTGGGCCAGGCCTTGACAACCCTTTGGGGGCAGAAATTGCTCTTCACATCCAAGCAAATCTTCTTCAGGGGCAACTTGAAGCCATTTCCTCTTGCCTTATGGCTAGTTACTAGGGAGAACAGACCAACCCCCACTGGGCTCCCACCTCTATTCAGAGAGTAGTAGAGCCAAGTCTCCCCTCACCCTACTCTTCTCCAAGCTGAACTCCAAGTCTCACAGTCAGAATCCAGAAGCACACAAACCATGGTGCAGAACACTGAAGTAAACCAACAACATACTGTGGCCTTTTCCTTACTCCCAGGAAGCTGCTGGTGCATGACACAGCAGCCACACAGCCCCATGGCTCTGCTGGGGCCCAAAGCTTGCCACACACAAAAGGACAAGACAGGGTGAAACTGCCCTTCCAGACTCTCTACAGCAGAGCTCAGGCACTACAGGAGCAAAGGGACAGGCCAGGAGGTGACAGTGGCCTTTCTCACCTGGAGGGCCTGTAAGGATCCATTTCCCTGGGGAGCTGGGCCATTCTCTGCTTCTGCTTTGGATCTGATTCAAAGCAGCAGCAATTTAACTGTCAGCTAAGTCAGTCAGCTGTGTTGAGGATGCATGAAAACACATCTGATTTTCATTCCCAAACCTCTTCTAGAGATGTCCCTGCAGATGCAGCCATGAAGCACACGTGCAGAAGCAAAGGGGAAACCCAGCTATGGACTTGAGGACAAAGCACAGGAGCTCAGCCACACGCTACAACTCACTCAGTTCCTGCCCTCCTCAGGTAACAGCCTCGGATCAAAGCAGGGCTTGCTACACCAGCCACAACCACTTATGGTGGCACATAAGCAACACTACACACCTCCTACTCCATGTTTACACATTCCCTGCAGCCCAGCTGCTCTGCTGGGATCCGCAGTTCTGCTAGAGTAAGGAGCTGGAGGGGTGAGGGGGGAAGGCACTTCTGTACGAGTAACTCCCAGCTCCATTCAGTGCAGAGCTTTCTGGGCTCTTTCTAATCCCACAGTTTAGTCATGTCACCACTGAAGACATGACAGGAGATGTGGAGGACAAGGGAAGGAGCCCAGTGATACCCAGTGGGTGATTTATTGGACCAGAAAAACCTGGTGTAGATGGTAAGGTACCTGCAGAGCTCCATGCTGTAAGTGGCTGTACCACATTTACTGACCTTAACCCTGACTCCTCATACTCCTGCCACTGCTTCCAGCAGAACCACATCCAAATTTTCCTGTGACTACACTTCACTGCTAAGACAAGATCCAACAGACCTCACCCAGGAATAGCAGATGTAGAGAGGGCACCACAGATAACCTCCAGACGTCTCCTCCGGCCTGTGACAGCACAGCTTTGCAGGCAATTAGTAGTGCATTGTTAAATTAGCTATCACCTATTTCTGCCATTTGCAAATCCCCAACAGCCAGCCACTTGAAGGACATGCATCTCTTGGAGCAGGTCCAGAGAAGGCCATGAAAATCAGCAGAGGGCTGGAGAACCTCCCCTAAAGGGATAGGCTGAGAGAGTTGGCATTGCCCAGACTGGAGAAGGCTCCAGGAGATTTTAGAGCAGCCTTCCAGTAGCTGAAGGGGTTCCAGGAGAGCTGGGGAGGGACTTTTGACAAGGGCTGGAAGTGACAGGATGAGGGACAATGGCCTTGAGCTGGAAGAGGAGAGATTGAGATTGGAGATGAAGAAGAAATTCTTTATAGAGTGAGGGTGGGGAGACACTGGAACAGGTTGCCCAGGGAGGTTGTGGATGCCTCCTCCCAGCAGGTGTTTGAGGCCAGGTTGGATGAGGCCTTGAGCAACCTGGGCTGCTGGGAGATGTCCCTGTCCATGGCAGTGGGGTTGGAACTGGATGAACTTTGAGGTCCCTTCTAACCCAAACCATTCTATGATTTTATGATCATCTATAAAAGCACAGTATCTTCTCCTTGCTAGATCTCACTCAAAGCTGTATTCAGTGACATCTCCATCTTTCACCTCCTGCAGTGGCACTTATTACACCAACCAATAGCACAGAGAGCAGAAACAGGACTCCATCTTCCAAAAGCTACAGCACCAAAGTCCTACTTTCCTGTCAGCCCCATCTCCCAGGGAAAATACATCTCACATGAGACAGAAGTTAACACTCTTCCGTGAAGGACTGCAAGCTGCACTCACAGGAAGTGCTGCAGACCCTAGACATGTGAAGCCACAAAAGCTGAGCAGCAGCAAGTGGTTATTTCAATGAGCCATCTGAGGCCTGGGGAAGCTCAAGAGATTCCCTGGATGATGTTCATTACTCTCACTGTAAAGCAGTGTCCCAGCAAACCACAGATGCAGCCGCAGTGGCACCAATCCAGGACTTGCAGCGCTGTGCAGAGTGCTGGTGGAGAAGCAGAGCCTGCTCCATGTGTGTGTCCCAACTGCTCCAAACCAGAAGAGCTCCCAAAAGCACTATGGGAACCTCCCAACAAGCTGCTACAAAGCTATGATCACCGGGTGCCTTGCACAGATCAAAAGGATGTGAGATGACACTGGGGTTTTGTTTGGTCAGATCCCAGCACCATCAACTCCCTCTGCTACCTTGAGCTCCCCTCATAGCTTCAGGTCACCAACACCCCTGATGATGGGCCCTGTGTAACACAAGGGCAGCTTCTGAACAGGAAGGAATTCTTCTCAGCTCCAATCTTACCCTTCTCTCTGGAACTTCAGCATGTTACATGGCCATCCTTACTCCATCAAACATTTGTAAGACTGCTAGAATCACCCATTCTACTTATTCACATCAGATGCAACAACTGTTCACAACACTTTCAGATGTCTTGTTCAAGTGCTGGCCTTGAGTAGAAAAAGGTCTCATCTTGTTCAACCATTCACAGCAGTGTAAATATGGGACTCCACTCTCCATGCTCCCACGCTGGCCTGAAGTCTTGGTGGAGAAGCTAGAGCTGGAGGAACTATTAACAGTGACACCACCTCCAAAACAGTCAAAGCCTTCCATGCAGGTTCACAACCATCCATCAGACACCACAGCAATTCCAACAAGTCCTCTTTCTCCAAGAGGTACAGGCCAAAGAGCAGGCACAGCTCTCCGCAGTGCTGACCATGTGGCCACCTCCAAGGTGGAGAAGCACATTTGTCTTCAAACAATGCCAGGACAGCTGACTGCTACAGAGGTGGTAGAGACCAAGATAAGAGGAGTAGTAAAGGGTAAAAAGCAGTATCATCATTAAAGTGCACTCCAAAGGTTTCACACTCAGCACATCTGACAGTGCTGCTGCTTTCACTCCTTTCTTGAGGGTCTGCAGGGCCTTCAAACCTGTCTTAAATTGCCAGCTCTCATTCCAGCCTCCCTGCTAACAAGACACAGCAGAAATAGGCTGCCTCCATCTTCTTCCAGACAGGCTCTGCCTCAGGCACTATCAAAACAATATCAGCTTCTGTGCCTGCTGCCAGAGGTCAGGAAACAGAAGAAATCATCCACTAGATATGTAAGACACACCTCTTATCATCTCTCTTTCAGCAATCCCAACAATTATGGATAAAAACACTGTATAAATCAGGTCTTTGGGCACACCTTTTGGGCACTGGATGCCCTAACTGTAGAGAATCATCAATTCTGAGGCCTTTCAGTCTCACTGTTCCTTCACCTCCACAGATCTTTGTATATATGTTTGTTATACAGGCTGATTTATTATTCAGTCTTCACAGACTGTACACAAAAGGTCCTCACTTCCCCACTTCTGTAACATTAACCAGCAGCACTTCTCTACCTCACGTTCTTAGACAATGCACACAAGTATCACAGGGCTCCTGCAGCTCCCTTTGAAAGAACAAAGAGCTTCTGAAACAGCAGAACATGCAGCCAAAGTCATGACTTCCCACACCTCAGCACTCCAAAAGGCAGGCAGTCCTCTGAAATGGTAATTAAATGAGACTGGTGAGCCACCACTCCTCACCACCACTGCCCTGCAAGGAATGCAGGCATGCAGTGCAGAGTCAGGATGGGTAAACACTAGAAACAAGGAGGTCCACAGAGCAACATCTTCTTCCCAGATGAGCACTAACATCAATGAGATTTGATTGCCATAAAACTCAGCTCACTGCTGAACCAGAGCTTTGAAAGAAATCCAGAAGACAACGCCAAGACGAATTGGCTGCACACAGAGGCGATGCCCTGACTGGATGTGACATGACAACCTGGCTCCTCTGAGGGAGAGATGATCTCAAGAAACATCAGGCATCACAGGAGGAGAGGTCAGCTATAGCTCCAGCTGCTTCACAGGTGATCCAAGCAAACCTGACTCCTGCTCTTAGCCAGCAGCACTCCGTGCTCCCGCCGTGTCAGCCTCTCCCACGCACACCACTTTGCAAAGCAACATGCCAAGTGCAGATCCTTGCTCTGACCAGAGGGACCTCCCCACCTGCTCGACAAGAGCCCTCCTTCTGTCTGGTAAGGCAGCAAGTTTGCTTCTGAAGCCCTACCTACTCAACAAAACTAAGGCTCTGTGCATCAGCACCACTCTGCTGAAGGAGAGCTGTGGAGCAGTTTGACTGCGGCGGCACAAGCCTCCCCTCCTCGTAACTGCTGTGCCTGCACTCGGGAATTATGTAAATCTCCTTGAAATTAACGAGGAGCTCATTCAAGAAGAGCAATTTCCACGCAGGCTAATGCGTGAATGTATGTCACTGTAACACACTCCAGCCAATTCACTGACTCACAGCTAATTCCTGCCTGCTCAGGGGAAGCCTCATGTACCCCAGAGAGGGTTTCCAGTGCGCTGTGAGCCACAGTCAGGAGCTGGGGTAAAGCCCCCTTGCCCAGGGTCAGGTCAGTTCTGCTTCTAAAGCCCTTTCATCAATTCCTCTGCTCTGAAAAACATCCTAAAGCCAGAGGGAGCTGTATTGCTCAGGACACAGGCTAGGTCAGGCCTCTAAACCTGATTTCCCCTCTCCTGAACAAGTTCAGGGGCCCTAAACTTAAAGATGTTGAGTTGCTTGAACAAGTCCAGAGAAGGGCAACAAAGCTGGGGAGGGGTCTGGAGCACAGCCCTGTGAGAACTGGCTGAGAGAGCTGGGGGTGTTTAGCCTGGAGAAGAGGAGGCTCAGGGGAGACCTTAATGCCAACTACAACTACCTGAAGGGTGGTTGTAGCCAGGTGCAGGTTGGTCTCTTCTCCAGGTAACCAGCAACAGAATGAGATGACAGAGTCTCAAGCTGTGCCAGGGGAAGTTTGGGTTTGATCTTACAAAGAAGTTCTTCCCAGAAAGAGAGACTGCCCATTGGAATGGGCTGCCCAGGGAAGGGTTGGGGTCAACGCCCCTGGAGGTGTTTAAGGAAAGCCTGGATGAGGCACTTAGTGCCATGCTCTAGTTGATCAGTTAGGACTGGGTGATTGGTTGGACTTGATGATCTTGGAGGGCACTTCCAACCTGGCTGATTCTGTGAAAGCACTTGGCCTCACACAGGCTGAGGCCACAGAGACCTTTCCCAGTTTCAGCAGAAGGCACCACTGCCTGTGTGCAAAAGGCAGAGCTCTTTCTGCTCTCACCTGCTGCAGGCTGCCACAGCACACACCAACTCCTCTAGTCAACAGCCACTTCCAAGTCTCAGCCTCCCACACAACTCCCCATCCAACCTCCTCCCTGGGTACTCTCCAAGCCCTCACACAGCTAACTCCTGTCAGGCAGCCATCTGACACAAGGCACTTCCAAGGGGGTTTGGTCTGCAGCAACATCAGAGGGCCTCACCGCTGCCAAACTGAAGGACAGCAGCTCAGAACTTTCAGTAGCTCACACTTCTCTGGTCCCCAAGCTACACAGCCACTAGACCTTGTCCAGATCTACAGCACTTTGGACTTTACATACAGAGAATTCCAGCAGCTAATGATTTTCTATGCACTGCTACCATTTGGTACTGGAGCTACTGCTCACCTACCACACCACAAACCCAGACAGAGGCTCTTCCCTGCTTTTCAGCCTTCCTCAAAACACAGTCACAAATATAACCAGTAGTGAGATGCTTTGGAAGTTTTCTCTTTTAGAGGAGCAAAGCAGACCCCAGAGATCTTCACCAAAGACCCAAGGCTCTGAACCAGCCATCAGAGAGGCTGAGAGTGGAGGGAACAACTCTCCCCAGGAAAGGACTTTGGACAAAGCCTTGTAGCTATAGGACAAAAGGGACTGGATTGAAGCTTGAGAAGGGCAGATTTAGATGGGAGATCAGGAAGAAATTCTTTCCAGTGAGGGTGGGGAGACACTGGAACAGGTTGCCCAGGGAAGCTGTGGATGTCCCCTCCCTGGAGGTGTTGAAGGCCAGGCTGGATGAGTCCTTGAGCAACCTGGGCTGGTGGGAGGTATCCCTGCCCACAGCAGGGGTGTTGGATATTCTTTAAGATCCCTTCTAACCTAAACCATTCTATGAATCTAGGAGACTGCAGCCAGAGAGGAACCAGATCCCTTGTCTCACAAGCCCCTGTGCTCTAAAGGTGCCACACACCAAAGGCTGAGCAGGGAAAGCTGTGAAACACCAGGCCCCACAAAAAGGAGCAGTTAAGCCCAGCACCTTACAGGACACCTTGCTGTGCTGGGACTGCAAACCCCAGCTAATTTTAACCTCACAAGCAGCCAGGCCCACGGGGCTAAATGACACTTGTCAGAAGGGATTCTGCAGTCAGCTAAACCAACAGCAACCAGGGCCCCAAACTGTCCTTACAATTACTAAAGAGGGATCTGAAGGACCTAACAAATTAACATGAGACCAACCCTCTATTTACCTTTTGGATTTCCAGTACCATCATCTTTACTCTCAAATAATCCAAGGGTTTGGGGTTTTTTTTTCCCTCCAAACTACTATCAGCAAAGCAGCTGAATTGGAATTTGAAGTAAATATTAATGTCAACAATCAGTGTTAATATAGCACCTCATATTAAGCAAATATGGTTGCTCATATGACCTTTCCATCCAAATTCCAAGTGCAATACTACAGCCCATTTCATGGTTTGCTGGTGTCCCAGGGGATTGTAGCTTTATGTGTTAAGGAGTCTTCATTTATGGAGAATTTATATTCACCCAGCAAAACTATCCAAGGCTGAATTTCATTCCTAACCATAAAAAAGAGGGTTATTTTATTCCCCCATATGCAAGTGATGCTGCCCAGAAAGAGAATGGAGAGGTGGAAGTAGCTAAACCCCACCACCACCCCCACCAAAACAGGCAAACACACAGGAGGGGAAAAAAGCCACCAGCAAATAAACAAACTAAAAAGTCCTTGGGAGAAAAAGAAGCTGAGAAATAACCAGCTGAAAAATATTCTAGTTGATGATGTAAAAATTTGCCTGTAAAAGCACACCACAAAGCCTGAGGGTGGATGATTGTTTTATTTTTGATGTTGGACAACATCAACCAGATCAAATATCTGCATTTATTAGCAGTACCAGCGACTGCAGAGGGTTTGAATTCTCTGGTTATGGTAAAAAGGGGAACCAAAGCAAACCAGAGGACTGCCCCAGCTTTCCTGTTTCTCCTCTCCTAATGCCCTCTCCACATGATCCCATTTCAAAGACTGCTTTTCCCCTTCCCCAGCACTGTCTTAGCCCAGAATCACTCTAGCCCCCAGCTGTTTCTCCCTTCAACTAAAGCACTTCTCCCACTACTCCTCTCCCCCAGTTCTACTCCTGACCAGGAGGCAAAACCCCTCAGGGCAGCATCTGCTAAAGCAGGGGTAGGAAGGTAGGATGGGCACTGCAGAGACAGGATTCCATGAAGCTGCAACATGTAAATGGCTGCTTTGCAACTTCTTTGATCCACAGCAAATTACAGGCCTGACTGCAGCCTTCAGTCCTGCCAGCCAAGCAAGCCAAATCTAGGGGATCCCACAGACAGCACCCTAAGGAATCCTGGGCAAAGCATCCTCAACTTATCTGCCATGCTAGCAAACAAGAGCCAGGTGCTGGGACCACAAATCCAGGGGCTGGGCTCATTCCCCAGCCTTTGCTGGTGCTGGCCATGCCTGGAGGAGCCCACAGATAACCTCAACTCTGCACAAGCTTGATGGGACCACCTTGCTCCAAGCCCACTTGGTTTGCTTTCCTGCACCTACAGAGTAATGTGGGAAATGGTGTTACACTTGCCAAGAGAGATCAACACCTTAGGATCTGTCACCTCCTAAAATGAAGAGCTTTGGTTTGTTTCTGTGAGAAGAGAGGAGAGATTCCAAGTTCTTCCTGCTTGGTGTTTATCCAGAGCACCTCAAAAGTGTGATTTTTTTACTTGGGTATTTATTTTTAACTTAGGTGGACTCTGCAAGTGTGAAAAGGCAAGTGTGGTGTAAAGTTTCCATCCATTAGGCCTCCACATTTTAAATCCTGCTCAATCTGTAATAGGAAAAATCCAAACTCTTTATTTTCTAGTAAAACATTCCCCTTAAAGAAAAAAAGTCAGCTTTACTGAAGGAACACTGGGATTGAGACAGGAAGAATGAGAAGTATCAAAATTGCTTAGGCTGCTGCTTGAGTAAAACAGTCTTAGAAGAGAGAGAAGAAAAATACATATATAACTCAACAGCCCAAATGAGAATGGCAACAAAGCTGGGGAAGGGTCTGGAGAACAGGGCTGGTGAGAAGCAGCTGAGGGAACTGGGGGTGTTCATTCTGGAGTAAAGGAGGCTGAGGGGAGACCCCATTGCTCACTACAGCTCCCTGAGAGGAGGTTGCAGTGAGGTGCACTCTAGTGTCAGGTAATAAATGAGAGGAAACAGCCTGAAATTGTGCTGGGGAGGTTTAGGTTGGGGATGAAGAAGAATTTCTTTGCTGCAAGAGTGGTCAGGGACTGGAACAGGCTGCCCAGGGAAGTGGTGGAGTCACCATGCCGGGAGGTGTTCACAAAATATGTGGCCATGGCACTTGGGGACAGGGTTTAATGGTCACGGTGGTGCTGTGTTGATGATTGGACTTGAAAATCTTTAAGGCCTTTTCCAATCCAAACAATTCAATGAGTCTATTCTGCAGCACTTAATTCATACATTCCCAAGTCGTTAAAAGCTTTTTAAACTACCCCAAGGTTTACAAACTTCAGATGGAACCGAGTGCCTCCCACTCAGCTGTAAGAGAACGGCAGAGTTTGTGGCTGCCTTGAAAGCTCACAGAGCAGCTTCCTTACAACACACCTACCCTGCACGCACATGCAGAGTACCTCAGAGAGGAAAAGAAAAGAGAGTTTCCCAGCTGACAACAAGAAAAGCACAGCACAGTGTCAACAACAGGCTCACTACACACACCCAGACCCCGGGTTAAAATATGCTGTTCCATCAACTGATTATGGCCCTATTTTTAGTCCTCTCCTACAACAATAGTCAGTGAAGAAAGAACGTGAAGTCACACGTCTTAGACAGGATTAGGTGCTTTAACTACTATTTTTATAGTAAAGGATTCATCACTGGAATTGCTCCTACCATTAGCACTGGAAGCAAAGGGCTGTTGAAACCCTGGATTGGCTAATGCTGCAGATGGCACCGGGCCAAGGCGATTAACGATTCAGGGCACAGAAACACAGCCGCCCAAGGCGCCTCTCCAACGGCTCCACGGCCTCAGCTAACGATGTTTTCCCTCAGATTTGATTCACCCAGGCAAGTGCTTCATCAATGTGGAATTTCAGCTGCTCTGCAACATCTCAGGCACAGGCTGTTGGGAGTGAATAACTTTCCAAAGGTTGGATTGCAGAAGAAACTACCTGAATTTTGCCTCGCTGGAGTTGGTTGCGCCTCGGGAAAACTCTTCTGCTCCCCAGGTGGGAGCGTGTGGGGAGAGGTTTCTGTGCAGCCACTCAGGGCTACACTAAGACCTGGCTTGTTTCACCCCCAAAAGGCTTATCACAGAATCATTAAGGCTGGAAAAGTCCTCCCTAAGACATCAAGTCCAACTTTCTACCAACACCATGTCCCACAGGGCCACAGCTTTTTTGAACACCTGCAGGGATGAGGACTCCACCACCTCCCTGGGCAGCCTGTGCCAATCCCTGACCACTCCTGCAGCAAAGAAATTCTTCCTGATACCCAAACTCTATCTACATCACATCTAATATCTGTTCCTTTCACTCCTACTCTGACCTTCTGAGATTTAAACTCAGAGGAAGAAAGGTGTAAAGAAGGAACACAGCAATGAGTCTTCTCTAAAGACTTTCGAGACCCATCTGGACATGTTCCTGTGTGACCTCCCCTGGGTGATCCTTCTCTGGGAGCAGTGCTGGACCTCGATGGCCCCTTCCAAGCCCTATCATTGATTCTCACTCCAGTGCCAATCTCACTACTTCTGTCAAGAGACAGATTTGAGCAGCCCCATGCCACACCGACTGCTAAGGGCTAACTTGAGGGTTTAATAACAATCAGGCTTCACTCCAGTGCAGAACCAAGGTCCGAAGCACAGCTTCTGTACAGAGCAACTAACATAGTCGGATGCTCTCACTAAAAACCACTGCCCTAGAACAGAAGTTACCCATAACAAAGAGGAGCAACAGGATATCTGAGAGCAGATCGCTGTCAGGAGGGAGCACGGCATCACATGATATCCGCACAAAGGAAAGTTTGTTCCCTGCAGACCTGCAAGACCATCCTTCAGAGAAGACAACCTGCAACCTGCCCCAGCACACACCCACCAGTGAGTTTTGGGGCACACCACCACTGGATTCACTGCTCTGGAACAGCTCTTTGTTGAGGTGGTTTCTGAGCAGCAGTTGAAGTCAATGGTGTTACCTTGCAAGGAAGAAGTGGCCGGACAATGGCTTGCATCTCACCTGAAGTTTCACCCATGCCGAGCACCACAACCTGCTCTGCAGGAGCACAGAGAGGTTACAGCAGCTCAGCAAACCACAGAACTGATAAGGAGAAAGCCAAGATGGGGAGAGGGGAGGAAGAAAACAAGCAGAAGCTGTGCTCTAACAAAGCTCTGCTGAAAACACAATTGTGTGCTATGCGCTCACTGAAACACTTCTCAAAGCACTGAAGCGTGCCAAATCCATAGTGCAGAAACCTTCCTCTTCTTAAGCAAGCACCACAGCAAGGAAGCAGACTACAAAGATGATGGACCAGAGAGAGCACATCAGGTCACTTGTGCAATCCCAGCTCGAGCCAGCTGCCTGTCAGGGACTGTAAAAGCAGCAGATTCAGAGGGAGCAGACTCTTAAACCGACCTGCAGATTTCAGGCTGGGTTTTCTACCCTATTCAGAAGGGCTTTCCCATCCCCACCCTTAAAAACCCAACCTAGCCAATCAACTCATGTTCCCTCTATCTCAGGAGGGATTTTTCAAAGGGCAATGCAATGCAGAAAACTAAATCAAATGTTCTGATCTCCTTCTCTCAAAATTCCCTTTAGCACAAAGCAATCTCTGTGGGACAAATCAGCCGAAGCAGGCATCTCATCTCAGCAAGGTATTATGTCCTGGATTAGCTGGGTATCAAGATAGCACAGCCATTTCAGTTTCAACCTGAGGGGAGTCCCAACTGCTTCACTGCCATACAAGGAAGGAGCCATGAAAATACAACAGATGTAATGGAGCTCACATCAGAAAATGTTCAAAAGCAGAGCCACAGGTTCTACCTCAAGGTGTACATGATTAAGGATTCTCTCCATGCCTTCAACACTAGCCCAGACAACAAGCCAGGTGATTAGAATCACAGCAGCTCTCAGATACTAGCTGCTTCCCATGGGCACATCAGGAAATCCCCATCCTGAACAGTTAAGTGTCCCTTAAAGGGGATTTGTCTTTGGAAGGATAAACACTAGATCTTAGAATCATAGAATGGTTTGGGTTGGAAGGGACCTTAAAGATTATCTAGTTCCAACCCCCCTGCCAACTAGAGCAGTTTGCTCAAGGCCCCATCCAACCTGCCTTGGAACACAAGCCACATGGAATATTGCTATCAGAATACAGACCTCTGGGAGGGCATTTCTGAGCTTCTCCTTCCCTAGCTTCCACAATCTTTTTAGAGGACCTGGCCACAACTTCAAGGCAAAGTGGTCATGGTGCCTGCCAACAGGCACCAAACATTGTCAAACAATGTCAAATGCAGACACTTCCACAGCAGCAAGCACCACAGTTTGAGCAGCACTGCTCTGGAAGGGCAGCTGCCAGGAGAGTCACCTTCTGGCTCCACTTGAATGCCAGTTCCCAGTTAAGAAGCTGCAGGGTCACACTGCCAAAAGACAAAACTGAGCAGAAAAGCCAGCCCCAGGCCTGTTGCTCTCACTATTCTTCACCAGCTAGATGTGAAAAATTCCCCACATTCACCAAGATGATCCCTGCAGAGTTCTATTGTCTCCAATTATTAATTAAACATGCTCTCAAAGAAAGTAAATCCCTACCATCATTTGCTTCTGCTAAGCAACTCCCCCCACTGCCCCAACTGCAGTTCAGACAGTCTGAGTACATCCACTCTGCAATTCAGAAGGGACCACCACCAGAGCAGCTTCTCTCTGCTCCAGTTTGAGCACATAGAGGCAGACACCAGCCACAGGAGACCCCAGCAAAGAGAACCCAGCCAGTTTTCCTAAAAACCTGCTCAGTGTTGATAACTTCTCCCAGCTGAGTATCTCCACCAGCTTTCCACTCCCCTCAGGAGCAGTAAACGGCTGTTTGAATTTGTAATGAGATCTGCAATCTCTCCCAACCAGGACAAATCCAACCCAGACCATCCTGCACCTCTCCACTCATCTATGTGAGGAGAGGTGCTGATTCCCAACCATTTTTTTGCAGGATAAACAGCACAAAACCAGGCTGGAGCAGCTATCAGAACTCTGTTCCCACAGCCTGAAGAGTAACTGAGCACCACAGGTGAATGACAGCCTTAACCTCCAGTTCAAATCTAATCATTACTGGTGGGCACTGACACTCAACTTCATCTTGTTGATTTCTGTGGATAAACAAGGCTGAGTGCTGGGTCCTGCACCTGGAGTCACAGCATCCCCATGAATGTGCCAGGCTCTGGGCAGAGAGGCTGGAAACTGCCTGGTGGACAAGGACCTGCAGGTGCCAGTCAACAGCAGCTGAAGACAAGTCAGTGTGTGCCCAGGTGGCCAAGAAGGCCACCAGCATCCTGGCC
This sequence comes from Melanerpes formicivorus, assembly GCF_026170545.1. Classification (NCBI taxonomy): domain Eukaryota; kingdom Metazoa; phylum Chordata; class Aves; order Piciformes; family Picidae; genus Melanerpes; species Melanerpes formicivorus. The sequence goes on from NW_027142470.1 coordinate 828,168, forward strand.
TGGATCAACCAGTAGTGTGGCCAGCAGGACCAGGGCAGGGGCTGTCCCCTTGGTCTGGGCAATGGTGAGACCACACCTCAAATATTAGGTTCAGTTTTGAGACCCTCACTCTAAGAAGAACATTGAGGGGCTGAAGCATGTCCAGGTTGTTGCCTTCTGGGAAATAAAGCTGGTGGAGGGTCTGGAGAAAGAGGCTGGTGAAGAGCAGCTGAGGGACCTGGGGTTGTTCAGCATGGAGAAAAGGAGGCTGAGGGGAGACCTTTTGGCTCTCTACAACTCCCTGTAAGGAGACTGGAGTAAGTTGGGGCTTTGGTCTCTTCTCCCCAGTAACAAATGATAAGATGAGAGGTAATGGCCACAAGTTGCAGCAGGGAGGAGGTTTAGGTTGGACATGAGAAAACAAACAAACAAAAGCTTTCTTCACTGGAAGTGTTCTCAAAGACTGAGCATGCTCCCTAGGGAGGTGGTTGGATCCCCATCCCTGGAGGTGTTTTGAAGAAGCAGAGATGTGGTGCTGAGGACTATGGTTTAGCCCCAGTCTTGCAGAGTTAGAGACCAGTTGGACTCAGTAAGCTTAAAGGCCTTTCCCAACCACAACGTTTCTGTTTCCTATGGTTCTAAAGAGAGAAGAGTGAATGGTGCAGACAAGACTTGGCATCTTCCATGTGAAACTTGGTGTTGAAGTACTTGTAGCTGCTCACAGCCTGAATTTTGCTTAGGAGTTCAGAGATTTCAATCCAGGGGATAAAAAAAAAAAAAGTCTAATTCCACCACTGCTTCAGGAACAAAGGAGTTTCCAACATGTGCTGCTGATGTGGGTATGTTTGGTATCCAAACATGCAGGAGGACAGTAGAATCTCAATTCCTTTATTTTATCTAAAAATGTAATTGTTTTTTCCTCATCAAGAAGGAGCAGGAGGGGAAACAGAGAAAGTTTCCAGGTAAAACATACAGAGACCCAGCATTTTCCTGGGGTGCACAACACGAGGACACTGCCTGCTTCCCTGGGAGCAGGGAAACTTAGTCTTAAGCCCTCCCTCCTAAAGCCATTCCCAGCTGGATTCTCCGAGCTGATAGGAGAGGGAGGAGCAGGCAACCCCACAAAAATGGGAAGACAGGAGCCCATAAATAAGCTCTGACTCACAGCTCTCACAGCTATTTAACAGCCCCTGCTGAAATGCTATCATTTGGTAAAAAATCACTGGAGTATTATCACCCCCATAGACAGATGTCTGGCTACCTACAGAACAAAGGACAAACTGGGATTCCACAATTAAACAACAACAAAAAAAATCCCTCTACCTTTAATTCCAGCCTCCCAAGCTCTAGGCAGGCATTAACCTATATTACCCTGTAATTATTTTTTCTGACTTTCCATTATCTTTTAGCTACCAAGTTTCCTAACCAGTCTTCAAGGCAGCAAACTCCTCGCTGCATTAGCTTTGAAAGCCTAAAGTACAGTAATTTAAAGACACAGAAAGGGTTGGGTTGGAAGGGACCTTCAAAATCATCTACTTCAAATCCCCCTGCCAGGGGGGACACCCCCTGCCAGGCAAAGCTGCTCAAGGCCCCATCCAACCCAGCCTTCAAAACTTCCAGGCTTGGAGCTTCCATGACTTGTCTGGACAACCTGTTCCAGTGTTTCACTAACCTCATGAGGAACAATTTTTTCCTCATGTTTCATCTAAACCCAGCTTCTTCCAGTTTGAAGCCACCAGCCCCCACATCCCTGCCTTAGTACAAAGTCCCTTCCCAGCTCTCCTGTAGCCCCCTTTACATCCTGGGAGGCTGCTCTAAGGTCATCCTGGAGCCTTCCCTTTTCCAGGCTGAACAGATCCAACTCTCTCAGCCTGCCCCCATAGGAGGGGTGCTTCAGCCCTCAGATGATCTTCACAGCCTCCTCTGGACAGGCTCTAACCCACATCTGTGAGACTGAGCAGACACCCCCTGATGATTCCCCTGCATGTCCCAGCACTTCCTTCCACTTCTGCTCTTGCAGGACAAATTCAATCCTATCCCAGCTAAGCCCAAACTGAATTAATTCATTTTGCATGCATAAGGTTAGCCCTTGCTTGCAGGAATTTATAATTTAAGAAGCAGATGCAGAGGCGGCCAAGAAGTCAGAAGGAATGGCAGTATCAGGATTACATATCCTGTGTTCTGCTTCCCAGCAGGCAAAACCCTGAGGCAAACAGAGAATCACAGAGAAGAGGCACTCAGGAAAGGCTGGAGCAATGAATACAGAGATAAAACTGCTCATTGGAGTACAGGGTATCAAATAAACCACAACAGAATAGGGTCAGTGGCCATCTCAGGGCTGGCTGTGAAAAAAATCACAAGGAGTGGTGTAGAGATGCACACTCCACACACAACACCAAAGACACTACAGCCAACATAAAAACCACCAGGCCACAGAAAGGGAAGGTCCCAACACTAATTATGTTGGAGTGGGACTCTCCTGAGCTTCAGATCACACAACATATGGGGCAACACCAGAGAAAGCACCACACAGGACCTTGGGAGTTTAACCCTGCAGGTGTATTTCATCCATGCAACCTGCTCAGAAGTGTTCTGCCTCCACAGAACACAGGCACTGTGTCTTTAAGAGTTCATTTAAACTGCTATAAGCTAATGAGTTTTTCTTCCATGAAGTGGCACAGTTACCAGTATCACTTCATTCAAGAAGTTGCTATTCCTCAGCTTGATTTCCTGCAGAAACATCTCCTGAGAGCAGGGCAAGCCTCTGCTCCAGGAAGGACTCTTTTGCTCAAGTAAAAGTTCAAGTCTACTAAAGAATGTGGTAAAAAACAGCTCAAATGCCAGCACCACCATCAGTGGCTGCAGAATCTGGGTGTCTCCTCTCTGCCCCCTCAGTCTCCAGTGAGATTTGTTGTCTTTCCTTTTCAGAGAAAACCAAACAATAGCTTGAGTTGGAGAAAAAAGGGATGAAGAACTTTATGACACTCATTTTAATGCATGAAGTCATCTTGCCACAGAAGGTCCAAACACCAGCAGGTCCTGCCTGAAGATCTCCATCCACACCAGACCCTGGGACAGCTTTCATCTCCAAAACCTGCAAGCTGCAGCCCCTCAGACATTTCTGCTACTCACACAACTAAGATCTCTTCCATCAATGTCTCTTGAAACAAGTTTTACATTTAGCAACTGGAAACTCTGGATGTTAAGAGAAAAGTTGCATCTCATTTCCATGCAGTCCTTTCCTTTAAGCAATAACTGCACTGAACACTGTGCTGCCACAGAAGGGAACAACCACAGTGCTCCTCCAGCTACTCAGTTCACATTGCAGGATTTTATGTGATTTTTTTCTTCCAGAACAACTTAACAGGGCACTTGGGTTTACTGCTTTGTTGATGTACACACTGACTTCAGCGAGGTTGCAAAATTCACTGCAATGTTTGCTTTTAAATGGTCTGGATGGCAACACATCCCCTGGGGAGGCTGGGCAAAGGAACAAGGACTAGTTCCCTTTCATTTGAGAAACTGGAGGCCAGAGATACTCATAAGGGTTGCAAAAGCTTTGTGTCTGCTGCTCTGACAGCGTCTGTGGGAATCATTCCTTTCTTAAACATGCTTACAGTGAAGCTGTGCTCTCTCAGCAGAGGAAGCACTTCTCCTTTGAGGAGCTCCTCACGGGTCAGAGCCAGCCAGCCCCAGTGAGTCATGCACTCGTTTCACTCAGCGCATCTGACAATGCAGCTCCTGAAAAGGCTGCTAGTAAACACTGCTACCGAGACATGGCTGGGCCCACTACCCTGGCTAAACCTGAAGTCACTGCCAGAAGTGAGCTGAGTGGCTAAAAACACCATTTCATAGGATTATTAAGGTGGTTCTCAGGTCAGCTAAGCACATTAATAGCTCCTTCCCCTCCCAATTATAACTCAAAAAACCCAACCCAAACCAAACAAGCAAAGAAACCCAGGAAAACACATTACCAGCAACTTCCAGAGCTGTGTTTTTCACTACTGGGAACGGTGAGAGCCCAACCTACATCATTGGCAGTTTTGTAATACCATTACATAAGAATTATTTAACCACAGCACCAGCTCTGAAAGGCAGCAGCAGCCACTGCCACGCTGCTCCACACAGCCAAAACAACAACAAAAATCAATAAAAGGCAACGATCAACATTCGACTGTCAAGGGAGTGGACTGGGGTTTCAACACCCTCAAGAGCAGAAACATTTCAGCTTAGAACAACCAAGGCCTCACGATCCTGAAAAGAGAAAACAAAAAGTAAAGCCCTTGCCATTTCCCACCCGCACCACAACCTGCTGAAGCTCGGAAAAGTGTCATTAAAAGCATCTAGCACAAGCCCAAAGCATTCAACGTGTGGAGTTTGGAAACATGGAACTGGTTTTTTACCTGATGCTCTGCATGAATGTTATCCCCAGTAGGCCAACGATGTTTGCTGTTATTATAGCCGCCTCCACCACTTCCTCCTCCCCCAAGCTGCTCACCATGCTGCCTCTGGAAGAAGTAATCCACCATAGCGTCGTCCTGGGAGCGGCCTGCGACCCCGATGGACCCAGGAACAGGGCTGGAGTGTGTCCCTGCTGCAAGTGCCTGGTTTGCAGCTGGCTGTGGCTGAGCCTGGGACCCTGTTCCAGATGTCAGTACAACAGGCATGGTGGGATTAGCTGTATCTTGAGCGTGCTGCTTCAGGTGGGGGCTGAACGAGTCCTGCCAGAGTACTGCTTTTCTCTTCAAAACACACGCAACGCTCATTCCACCAGCACCTATGGAGGGGAGAGGCCAAGGGAGAGAAAGAAGGAAAAAAAGCATGAACTGGGGCTCTTTAGTCTTGAGAAGCCTGAGAGGGGATCTTATTAATTTCTATAAATATCTGAGAGGTGGGTGTCAAGATGAAGGGGGTCAGTGGTGCCCAGCAATAGGACAAGGAACAACAAGTACAGGATGGAACACAAGAGGTTCCACCACAGCACACGTAAAAGCTTCCTTGGTGTGAGGGTGCCAGAGTCCTGGAGCAGGCTGCCCAGAGAGGTTGTGGAATCTCCTTCTCTGGATACTTTCAAAACCTGCCTGGATGTGTTCCTGTGTGACCTGCCCGAGGTGATCCTGCTCTGGGGGGCGGCTGACTTGATCTCCAGAGGTCCCTTCCTACCCTTAACATTCTATGAAATCATGAACTCTGCCTCTGTTTTCTGGGAAGAATGAAGCCTCTGTTTATCATTCCACAAGAATCAATCAGTTTCAAGTGCAGAGTCTTTTGTATGTAGGTTTTAAAACACTAAGTCTAAATCTGACGTCTGTAATTCTATCAGTGATTGGCTCCAATTCCTTTCAGGACAGGAACGAGGATGCCACAGCCCTGAAGAAGGCTGCCCAGAGAGGTGGGGAAGTCTTCTCTGGAGACTTTCAAAACCTGCCTGGACATGTTCATGTGTGGCCTGCCTAGGGTGATCCTGATTTGGCACGGGGTTTGGACTCCAGAGATCCCTTCCAACCTCTACCATTCTGTGATTCTGTGATCTCCAGAGGCCCCTTCCAAGCCCCAACATTCTGTGCTCGTGACTCTGTGAAATCCCCACAGGTTTGGCTTTACATCTTAAATAACACACCCATCTTGAGACTGGCAGGGCAGCACCACGATGCCAGATCTGATGATTTTAACACAGTTATTTGCTCCATTAACCCAGCAACTAAAATATCATAGGGAAAAAAAGAGAGAGAGCTAGCCAAAAATGTCACATTTTGTGCTGCCAAGAGTTAGCAGTAAAGGCAAGATTCATGCAAGGTACCCATTAGAACCACATCAAAATGGCAATTTATGCAATGGACAAAGCCCCAGCTGGAGCACTGCCATGGAGAACGGCTGGAAAAAGCTCCCAAAGAAGCCAGGGGAAGGCAGATTCCACCACCAGAGCCTGTTGTGCTTGTTTACAGCCCACGAATTAGGAGGCAGATCTTCAATCAATACACCAGTCTCTGTATCACAATGTGTCCACTCAGTCACACAAAGCATCAAAGCAACAGGGCTTTTTTTTTCCCTCAAAATGCAAGCTTTAAATCGTAGAAGATCATCTAGAGACCTTAAAGATCGTCTTCCTACCAGACCAGGTCGCTCAGAGCCTCATCCAACCTGCCGCTGAACACTTCCAGGCTTGGAGCCTCCAAAACTTCTCTGAGCAACCTGTTCCAGCGCCTCACCACCTTCATGGTAAACAGCAGAAACACTGGATTCGTGCTTCTGCTGTTAATAAACTCCCAAACAGAATGAGCACTCTTCCTGCAAAATCCAGAGGTGGCTTTGGCCATGCGATGGTAAAACACACCAGCACGTTCAGTGTGAGATTCCCTGGAGAATGGGCAGCTAACCTCTTGGTGCCTTGGGATCTTGGCAGAACCTTCCAGAGCTGGAGCTGCCAGCAGTGCTGGTCCCACTCCTGACAGCACCAGGGGAGAGCTGGACAAGTCATAAAGCCCATCCAACACTGAAATACCCCAAGGCTCTGAACAGACCCAAAATCATCTGCGGACAAAAGGACAACTGGCAGCAACTCACTCATTTACTATCCCCCAAATAATTTAAGAGCATCACAGAATTACTTTGCTTGAAAAGACCTTCAAGATTAGTGAGTCCAACTATTCTATAACTCTCCATCCCAGCAGCATTAACCCAGAGAGGTTTGCTTGTTGTTTTCACACACCACTATGGGCTGATGCTGAGAGCAGCAAACACCTTACACGTGTGAACACCGAAGCGTCTCCCCGGTTATGTAAGGTCCAGCCCATGCAGAGCACACACAAACCCAAAGCGGTTCCCAATGCCCAGGATGGCCAGAATCACTGTTTTTCAGAAGATCACTAGTTTATGGCTTCAGTTACCAAAGGCAACCCCACAAAGGACGACACTGGGGTGGAAAGACCTCACAGACTTTCATCGCAGCCACACACCAGCCTCAAAACGCTTTTACTCTGGTACCTTAGGGGCTGCAAACCTCGGCCCTCATCCTGACAGTAGCTCGCAGGGCCTACAAGGCAGCTCTGTTCCTCCCCTGCTCAGTCACTCTGAACAACAGGCAGCTACCACAGGCAACTTCCAAGAACAATATCCTAACAGCAAAGAGAGAAAAATGACACCAAAAACCCCCCAAAATGCCTTCTCTCATTAAACTGTGTCAGGCCTGTCCCATTAACAGAGAACAGGGTTAACGTTCAGGGGAAATACCTGCAAGAGCAACAGAGGTGAGATTATTTTAATTGCCTCTGCAACACATTTGTTCACATTTGTTCCAAGGCCACATAAACAACAGCTCCACAGGGCGCTGTAGAGACCTCCACCAGCAACATTCCACACACCTCACTCCTCTGTCTTCCAGAAGACCTGCAAATCACTGAACCTTCCCCAAATCCTTTGTGAAACACACTGTGACAGCAACCTGGCATTACTAAACCTTCACTGGTTTACACCACAATACTGCCAGTGAATGGCATTTCCCCTTAGTTTCACTTTAATAAACGTTACCAAAATCCTTCAGCAGCACAAAATGAAGCAATAAAGCTCCTCTGTGTAGCAAGGAGGAAAAAAATTAACTGCTAGTAAAAAATGCACGTATCAGAAGTTGAGCTCTGTATTAATTGCAGACAGTAAAACCTGAGCAGGGGGGTTACAAGTTATCTCAGGGCAGGCTTTAAAAACCCAGGAAGATACTGTGAATCCAGAGGGAGTTTCAGGTATCTCTGCATGGGACAAGCTCTGTTCCCAGCACAAACGCACTGTACAAAGTGGCTGGTGGCAACTGCACAGCCCCTACTGTCCTCCCTCAGAAGGCTGTGAGCATTCTTTGCTCACTCAGATTAATTCCTGCTTTAATTTCCATGCACATCATTAATAACTGCGGTAGGATAAGATTTGGGGGCTTTGAAGCTCTCGAAAACTTCAGTCACCATACTACAAAGAACCACCCAAGTGCCTCCTGCTCCCAGGCGCTTCCTCTTCGGTCTGCCACAGGCGAGGCAGCTCCCAACACCAGCAGAAAACTTGGCAAAGGCGACATTTTGAAAGGGAGCAAAGGGGAAGGCAGCATTCTGGGTAGTTCAAGTTTAGTCGCAGGCCGTGTTTTGATGGCAGGGCCGAGTGAACCGCAGCCGACAGCTGAATCCTGTCATTCAGCCCCGACGGAGCATCCGAAATATGGGAAGTCACCTACACAAGGCACAGGCAGGAGCCAGCTGCGAGGCTCACGCTGCTCAGGGCCACGAGGATCCTTCTCCTTCCCCGGTTCTTCTTTCAAACACAGAATACACTTCGCCGAGGTAAACTGTTTGCCGGGAAGGGCTAGCTATTTACAAACAAAGGTTTAACACGCTCAAAGCAGGCGACTCTCTTTCCCCTCCTCAATAAAAACACCTCGTGTAAATAAACCCCTCCGTGTTATCACCATGAGCAAAATCCTTTCGATTATGGGACGCTCCCCAGGCAACAAAAACTTGGGAGCCATCCCCAGAGCGAGTCGGAAGCAAGACGCTGAAGCAGGAGGCTTTAATCCGGGGACAGCACAGCTCTGCGCACAGAGCTCGCAGCTTATTCCAACATTCACAGAATCGTTTGGGTTGGAAAAGACCTCTACGATCACCGAGTCCAACCATCGACCTAACTCCAGCACGGCCATCAAACCGCAGCCCAAAGTGCCATGTCCGCACGCTTCTTGAACACCTCCAGGGACGGTGACTCCTCCCCAAAATAACAGAATAGAACGAAGGGGGAAAAAAAAAATAAATCAGTCAGCACACGACGCGCAGCTCCCAAAGTTCAAGCACAAAAGAGAAGAGTTTGGGATGCGGTGTGTTGGGGGCGGGGGGAGGGAGTTGTGTTTGGGAAGTTGGCCTGGCGATGGAAGCCCAGCCATTGTTCGCCAGCGCTGTGGCCTACAAGAAGTTTTCAGGCTGAAGCCGGTGTTTTCCTGCAACCCCGGAGAGAGGCGGCGGGAAGAGAGGGAAGTGGGCACCCACCGAACGCCTCCACCCCCGCCAGAACCCAGGGAGGCAAACGCGACCCCTCGCCCCTCACCCTCCCGTCCTTTCCTCTTCATAAAGGAAATTCCTTACTCATGATCTGGCTAATGAAATCGCGGCTCGGAACAAACTTATTAAACATTGCCCAGGAAAGGGAAGAGAGAAAAAAAAAAAACCCCACACCAAACCAAAACAACAATAAAAACAAATAACCGAGGATGTCGCAGGCCGGGGCAAGAGACAGGCTCTGAAAATCCCAAGCGTGGCATGAAAAGGGCTAAACGCTGTTATTGCACCAAAAGGAGGTAAAAGCGAAGCAGAATCAGCCCTCCCCCCCAAACACAACACCCCAGGGTCACCCAGCACATCACGAAGTATTGTCTGCATTTTCCTGATCCCCCACTTTCCAGGCAGCGTCCCCCTCCCCTGCCAGGAACCTCGATGCCCTCCCCAGCCCCGCCGAGACCCCTCCGAGGCCAGGGTGGTGATGGAACCCAGCCACCCCCCCCACACCACCGCGGGGCCGGGCCCCCCGGGGCAACAAAGCGGAGCTTCGGCTCTCCCCGGCAAGCCGGCCCGGGCCCCTCGGGGGAGAAGAGGGAGCCCCGGGGAAGACTCACCGCGACAGGCCAGGCCCGGGGGAGCGCAGGCGGGGGGCGCCCGGCCGGGATGGGCCTGCGGCCCCCAACAATAACAACCCCCCCCCACCTTCTCCCTGCCCGCCGGGACGCGGTGGCGTGGGGCCCGGCAGCCTTCACGGGAGGCGAGGGCCCACCGTGCCCCCTCTCCCCGGTAACAATAGGGGCCAGGCCCCGGTCCCCGGAGCGCCGACAAGAAGCCGGGCGGGAGAGCCGGGCGCCAGCGCCCCGCCGCCGCTCGCCTTCGGGGCGGCCTGGCGCCGCTCCGCCCGTTCCCCCCACCAATATGGCCCCATCGGCGGCTCGGCTGGGGTGCGCGGCGCGTGGAGGCCCGCTCCGGTACCGGTACTCACGGGCGGAGCGGTAGGATGAAGACGGATCTCGGCCCCCCCCCAGGCCGCTCGCCGCCTGCCTCTCCCCCTGCCTTTCACTCCGACAACATGGCGGCCCGGCGGGGACGGGCGCCGCGCTGCACGCCGGGAAGGCGAGGCCGCTCCAAGCGGCGCCGGGCCGCCGCTCCCCGGGCCGGGACGGGCCCTGCCCGCGGCCCCTTCCCCCCAGCAGGCCCGCCCTGCACTGGCCCTACAGCACCGCGGGGGGGCCCCGGCCGTGCCCGGCTCCCTCCTGAGCGGCCCTTTGCGGGCGCCGGCGCTCCATGGCCAGGCCCGGCTGGGTCGGAGCCAGGCCCTGGCTGGGGCCCTCAGGCTTTGAGCGCAGCCCCTTCCCCAGCCGGTCTGAGAACACAGGCCGTCCTCAGCCCCAGGGAGCCGCCATCAGCCTTCCCTTGGCTACCGGGGCCGTGGCTGAGTGCCCGCCGCAGCCAGCTCCCGTTGGACACCCCCGAGCCCGCGGCGGGGACGCCGTGGAGCCAGCCCCCTGCCCCGGCAGCAGCCCCCATCCCGGGGCCTGCGCGCACAAAGGCGATGGAGAACGGCTCCAGTGGCACGAAGCGCGGGGGGGAAGAGCGGCTTTCCCCTCACGCTGCACCCTTCCAAGCCCAGCACCAGCAGCAAAGCACAGTTCTGGGCTGCTTTCCCTTCGTGCCCTTCCCTTGCTCCGCTCCCCTACAGGTGGCTTGGCGGTGCTGGCTCAGCGGCTGGACTCCAGCATCTTACAGCTCTTTCCCAGCCATAACCAAGCTGTGGAAGCCAGGGCCGTGGGGAGACTACAGAGCCCAGGGTGCGCCGCTCCAGCGCCGGCCAGGCTCCCGGTCTGGCCATTACAACAAAGCGCTGTACACTGGGAGCCGTAGTTCCAGCCGTAACACCTCCATGTTAAAGGGACAGCTCGTTCCCCAGCAGCCACCGCTGGTTTTCTGCTCCTGTGTTTTGGGGGGGTGGGTTAGCACCTGCGCTCGACATTTGAATGCCATCTTTTCTCTCCCCCTTGGCCAGGTGAGAAAGCACACGCGAAACCCGGGAGGAAAGCGTTGCACAGGGAAGCAGCTCGGGGCATGCCCTCACATGCAGGCAGAGAGCAAAACAAGCAGCAGCCCAGCGCCCTGTCTGCTGCCTTTCAAAGGGCTTTGGCAGGCCACGGCATCCCACGGAGCTCGACAAGAGGTTTCCCTCAAGTCTGAGCTTTTCCCAGGTCGTGGTTCCAGGTACAAGAAGTTGCTCCACGCCCGGTGGAGCATTAAAGCATGCCCTGGCTGCGTGGCTTGCATCCATTTTCTCCCCCAAGGGCTGCTGGGTGTCTCTGCTGCCACACTGCCTCTTCCTGGTGCTCAGGCCACCCCGGAGCCTGCAGCCCTGCCAGCCAGGGCTTGTGGGGAAGAGAGGCCTCACCTGGCCACCCTCCTGATCTGTGAGGAGACAGAGATCATGGCTGCAGCCTGGGAGGTGCTCCAGGCTGGCCGTGACAACTTCAGGGCTAACAGCGAGCAAAGGCTTTTGCTGTCGATGCCAGGTTTTAAGGCAAGCCTTGCAGAGCCACCCAAATCTTCCTTCAATCAGCCCCAGCATGGCTTATTTGACCTGGCAAACTCCCACTGTGATAAACTCTGCTCTGCTAGGCCCAGCTGCAACGTATTGCCCAAAGGTGTGTGGCACTTGGGCCCTGCCAGGCCTTGAGCACCCCACAAACAGCTGTGGCATGGATCCTGTGCAACAGGTAGCTCCTGTTGGTGATGTCTGGCTGCCTCCAGGCTCTTCACTGGATGAGGAACCTCAGCAGGTTCTTCTGGCCAGCATCCCTCATGAAGATGCAGCTCATTCTGCCGAGCTGTGCTGCCCTGTTAGCAAGAAACCATCTTGGTGACGCAGTCGGCCCATCAGAAGCACACTTGGGTGGTGAAGCTGGATCAATTCTCCACCTTCCAGCGGGTAGAGCTGAAAATCTGGCTCTGCTGTGCCATGGTGGACCATGCAACATCCCCAAAACACCACTGGTGTGAGCAAGGCATGGAGAGGGAGAGAGGTGATTAGTAAAACTGTGTCCTTTTGACACTGGAGCAAATAAATCTGTCCAGGCACCCTTTCCTCCTTTGATTGCGTTCCCCACCAACTCCTGAACATCCAGGGCCAATAGAAGGCTTCAGTGGTGACAAATATCTGGGCAGGCTTGAGAGGTCAGGAGCTCTTTCCCACACCATATCTTTGCTGTGGAGCCTGGGGGAAGGAGGTCTGGCAGGTCCCTACCTGCTTTTGCTGGCCAGCTTTTGGGGTGCTGTGCTTGCAAACTGGCAACCTCAGCACCCCACCTCGCTGGTGGGGCTGCCTGTTCCCCCAGCTATCTTCCTGCTGGTGGCACAGAGCTTCTCGAGCAGCACTGACCCTCTGCTGCGAGCCAGAGATAACAGCTCCTCCGTGGTGGGTTGCAGCACACACCCAGGCTGCTTGCTGACACCAGAAACATGGTTTGTGTTAATTATCCCTGGGATAATTACATTTGTGCTGGTGTAATGAGGGGGGAAGGGACAGAGTCGTCCTGCAGATGAAGTGTGAGTGGTTAGAACGTGCTTCAGCCAGGGAGTTTATTTGGTTTAGGAAGCAAGGGGCAGAGAAATGGCACGTGGGGACATGCAGCCCTGTGGCTGTGGGACTGTGCTGGAGTTTGGGTCTCACCTCTGCCCCTCCAACAGCCTCTTCTGCCCCCCACCTTTTGCCCCTCAGGCCTTGTCTGAGCTCCCAGCTTGCTGAAATCCATGAAAATCCAGTGGAAAACCTTGCTGCTCCAGAGACTGCAGGAAGTGCAGGCACTAAAACAACTTCTGCCTCTATGAGAAAAACCTTCTGGAGGTGGAAATGTCTTTTATTTTGTCTCCTTTTTGGCCATCAAGGACAGGCCCAGCTCCCCAGCTCCCCCCATACCAGGTCCTAGCATAAATTATCCTAGGCTTCATCCTCAATCTGCAAAGAGGAAAAGATGCCTCCAAATGTTGGCTGGTGACCTCCTAACCTCCAAATGACTCTCATACAAGCACCCTTGTCCCTTCATTCACCACAGAAGGAGCTTCAGTCAACTGCACTCTCTATTAAAGAGGAAAGTTGCATGCCCAAAGTCTGCATGTCCTGTGTGCAGGAAGGCAGCTGGCAAAGCCACACCACGTGTCCCATGGTTGGGAAACAGATGTGCCAGCCTTGGAGACATGGAATCATCAGATGGTTTGGATTGAAAGGGGCCTTAAATATCACCTAGCTAACCCCGTCTGCGATCAGCAGGGACACCTTCCACTAGAGCAGGTTGCTCAGAGCTGCAAGCAACCTCACTTGGAAGGGTTCCAGGCATCTTCCACCTCTCTGGGCAACCTGAGCAGGGTCTCACCACCCTCAGTGTCAAACATTTCTCCCTTCTCTCCAGTCTGAGCCTCCCTCTTTCAGTTCAAACCATCACCCCTTCTCCTGTCACAACAGACCCAGCTCAAAAGTCTTTCCCCAGCTTTCTCATCAGTCCCTTTCAGCACTGAAAGGCCACCAGAAGGTCTCCCTGGAGCCTTCCCTTCCCTAGGCTGACCAACGCCAACTCTCTCAGCCTGGCCTCACAGCAGAGGGCTTCCAGCCACCCCAGCATTGCTGTGGCCTCCTCTGGCCCTGCTCCAACAGCTCCCTGTCTGTGCTATGCTGAGGACTCCAGAGCTGCCCCAGCACTGCAGGGAAGGTCTCAGCAGAGCACAGCAGAGGGGCAGAATCCTCTCCCTGCCAATGCTGCTGGAGATCAGCCCAGGACAGGCTGGGGCTGCGCTGGCAGTGCTCGGTGCCAGCTCATGTCCAGCTTTGCACCCCCAAATCCTCCACTGGGCTGCTCTCCATCCAGTCAGGAATGCCTGCCTTTGAATCCTGTGGATGTCCTCTGCTGTCATCCCTCCAGTTAGCCTCAGCTCATAAAGCCACCACAGACAAAGACAGCCAGAGGCAAGCAGTGTAAAACACCCTGGAGAAGTGGAGATAAATCCAGGATGCATTTCTGGGATCAAGAGTGGGTCAAACCCATGATGAGAAGGGACATACAGGACTTCTTCTGACTCTTATGGGATCCAGAAAGTATTTTCCACAGAAACCAGGCAGCAAGAAAGGTCAGTAGCACAAAGGGCTGAGTGTTGCTAGGAAGGATCCTTGAGTGCCCCTCTACCACCCCACTGACAGAGTTTATTAACCAGAAGGTGGTTGAGAAACCCACAGCCAGGCAGCCACGCAATCAACTGACAGCAGCTGTGAACCAGGAAAAAGGAAATTCTTGTTTGTCTGCAAACCACAGGGGTTTTCCCCTGGACCTCACTGCTTAGATGTCTCTCCTCAGTGAGGAGTGGAGCCGAGCCCCGCTCCACATCCCTGCTCTTTCATCAGCCTTTGGAACCAGCCAGCAAAGCCTGGGGGACAGGAGCAGGACAGCAGAGCTGCAGAGAAAGCAAGAGCTCTGATAGATCATAGAGCCACAGAATGGGTCAGGTTGGAAGGGACCCCAAAGATCATCCAGTTCCAACCCTTTGCCATGGGCAGGGACACCTCCCACCAGCACAGGCTGCCCAAGGCCTCATCCAGCCTGGCCTTTAACACCTCCATGCAGGGGGCATCCGCAATCTCCTTAGGCAACCTGTGCCAGTGTCTCCCCACCCTCATCCTAAAGAATTTCTTCCTCTTCTCCAGTCTCAATCTCCCCTCTCCCAGCTCAAAGCCATTGTCCCTCATCCTGGCACTCCCAGCTCTTATCACAAGTCCCTCCCCAGCTCTCCTGGAGCCTATTCAGGTACTGGAAAGATGTTCTAAGGTCTTCCCAGAGCCTTCTTTTCTCCAGGCTGAACATCCCCAACTCTCCCAGCCTGTCCCCTTAAGGGAGGTTCTCCAGACCTCTGATTGTTGTCATGGCCTCCTCTAGACCCTCTCCAGCAGCTCCAGGTCCTTCTTGTGTTTGGGGCCCCAGAACTGGAGGCAGTGCTGCAGGTGGGATCTGAGCAGAGCAGAGGGGCAGAATCCCCTCCCTGTGCTGCTGCTCTCCCTGCTCTGGCTGCAGCTCAGCACACAGCTGCCTGCTGGGCTGCCAGTGACCATTGCTGGCTCCTGGGGAGCTTGTCATCAACTGACACCCCCAAGGCCTTCTCCTCAAGACTGCTCTCAAGCCACTCCTCACCCAGCCTCTATTTGTGCTTGGGATTGCCCTGCCCCAGGTGTAGATGCTGATGGAGAAATGAAATGAGCTCCTGGGATACAAGCAGCCATCTCTGCTCAATGGCCCCAGCTGGTGCTGTGCTGTGGGGGGTCAGCAGATGGGTTGAGTGCAACCATTGGAGAAGATGGGGTCCAAAAAATCCTGATCCTATGGCTCAGCAAAGCACCTGTGTGAGGAGAATTCAGGTGGTGGCACCTGCATCCTAAGAAGGAGGTGGCAGTGGCATCCCTGCTGTGTGCAGGCTGCTAGCCAGGGCTTGGACAGTACCCAGCTGGCAGGTAGCTGGTAGGCTCTAGGGCTGCTCTTGGCCAGTGCTTGCCCAGCCATAGTGGAGCCTTGTCCCTGCTCAGGGTGTCCCATCCACAGTGCCTGTCCTTCCAAATGTGTCTCAGGATGGCCAAAGCCTGGAGAGTCAAAGGCTTTGTATCTGTGTAGGGTCCTCGAGTCCAAGTCCAAGCCAGATCCTTACACCTATCCATCTCTCTTCTCTGGGCCCCAGAAGGGTACAGACACCCACCAAGAGCTCGAGGATGGAACACTGGGGTCCCTCTGTTGTTGCTACCCCACCAGTGAGGCAGGTAAATGCTGCCTGGGGACATTTCATGCTTACTGGTGGCACACTGTCTGCTTATGCTGTCACTGGTAGGTGCAATGCCACCTCCTTGACAGGAGCTTTTGAGATGCCCCTTAGAATCACAGAGTCATTTGGATTGGAAAAGATCTTTCTGATCATCAAAGCCAATCAGCAGCCCAGCACTGCCAGCTCCCCACTGAACCATGTCCCTCAGCACCACATTTACGCCAGTTTTGATCACGTCCAAGGATGGGGACTCCATCCCTGCCCTGGGCAGCCTGGGTCAGGGCTGGACATCCCTTTGTGGGTAAAAGTCGTTCCTCATATCAAATGTAAATCTCCCCTGGGGCAAATGAGGCTGTTTCCTCTTGTTCTAGCTCTTGTTTTATCCCTGACACTCACGGTAGGTGCAGCCTATCCCCTTATGGTGAAGCAGCCAAGGTGGAGCAGGTGGTGAGGATGGACACAGCTCCTCTGGGCTCTGGGGGACAGAGCAGCCTGGGGACCAGAGCACCCCAGTCCCAGGGTCAGAAGTTTCTAATGCCAACCTAAGTCTCCCCTGGAGCAACTTGAGGCCATTGCCTCTCATCCTATCAGTTGTTACTAGAGAGACCAACGCCAGCCTGGCTCCAACCTCCTTTCAGGGGGCTGTAGAGAGCTAGGTCTCCCCTCAGCCTCCTCTTCTGCAGACTGAACAGCCCCAGGTCCCTCAGCTGCTCCTCTAGACCCTTCTTGAGGGTCATGCCCACACCATTTGTCACCCCAGTTTCTAATCCCCGGCTCTCTGAAGCAGGAGGCTGATTCCTGTTTCCCCCTCATTTGCTGTCATCAAACACATCAAGGCTGGGTTTCTCGACAGGCAATTACGTGACTAAGCCCTTTGGAAGGTCACTACCTCCTCAGGCTGCGTGATGACTTCTTGCAGTCCCAGAGCCTGAGGGTGTTTTTTGGGGAGCTATTTCCTTCTGCCAGCTCCATCTTTCCCATTTGCATTGCATCAGCTCTTCCTCCCTGCTGGAAAACACACCAGAGGAATGCTCTGACTTTCTCCTGCCTCCCCAGCACCTCCAGAGCTGGGCTGAGCTGGAGCACAGCATGGAGACCAATGGGTCCTTCCCCTGCAGACAGAGCTATTTATGGTACCAGCTGCTGCTGGGACATGCACAGTGGGTTTGTTTTACCCACTCTGGAAATGTATAGGCTGTGTCTCTAGGGGCAGGTGGGCATGGCAGCACTGCTCAGACAGGAGAAGGCCATCAGTGGTGACCTGGCAAGGGACTGGGCAGCCAGGTCCCAGGTTGCTCAAAGCCTCATCCAGCCTGTCCTTGAACACCTCCAGGGAGGGAACAGCCACAACCTCCCTGGGCAACCTGTGCCAGTGTCTCCCCACCCTCACTCTAAAGAATGTCTTCCTAATCTCCAATCTAAAGCTTCCCACCCTGAAGAGGGTGACAAGATGATGCTGCTGCCAGGCCCTCAGGGGGGCCCTCCCTGGAGCTCAGCTATCTGCAGGCTGCACCTTCCAGATGTGTTTCCTGTTATGTTCCCAGTCAAGACAAAACCACAAGCCAACAAATTGTCACGCTTAGGTGAACACCAGCCTGGCTGCAGACAGATCTGGCCAACTTTAGGAAGTGCCAGGGATACATTTCCCTGCTGAACCTTCACTCAGCCCCTTACCCAGGGGCTTTGTGCTCCAGCCTTTAATTACAGGTTCACAAATGAGCCCTTTCCCACACCTCCCTTCAGTGGAGGGGACATCCACAGCCTCCCTGGGCAACCTGTGCCAGTGTCTCCCCACCCTCACTGCAAAGAATTTCTTCCTCATCTCCAGTCTCAATCTCCCCTCTCCCAGCTCAAAGCCATTGTCCCTCATCCTGGCACTCCCAGCCCTTATCACAAGTCCCTCCCCAGCTCTCCTGGAGCCTCTTCAGGTAGGGGAAAGATGTTCTAAGGTCTTCCCGGAGCCTTCTTTTCTCCAGGCTGAACATCCCCAACTCTCCCAGCCTGTCCCCATAAGGGAGGTTCTCCAGGTCTCTGATTGTTGTCATGGCCTCCTCTGGACCCTCTCCAGCAGCTCCAGGTCCTTACAGAACACAGAATTAAGCAGGTTGGAAAAGATCTTCCAGACCATCGAGTCCAACCTACCACCCAACACCATCTGATCAACTCAACCATGGCATCAAGTGCCTCATCCAGCCTTACTTTAAACACCTCCAGTGATGGTGACTCCACCACCTCCAATGGCCAATCACTCTTTCTTCTTGTGTGGGGAGCACCAGAACTGGATGCAGTGCTCCAGGTGGGGTTTCAGGAGAGCAGAGCAAAAGAGGGGAATCCAATCCCCTCAGCATCTGTGTAGCCTCTGCTGGGCTCCCTCCAGAAGTTCCTTGCCTCTCTTGCCATGAGGCAATCCTGCGCCTGGCTCCTGCTGCAGCTCCCACCTCTCTGGAACCAGCCCTGTTCCCCTCAGCACACCTAGGACCAGAGCAGCTGGACCTCGAGCTCTCCTCAGCTCCCTGAAAAGCATCTCTATGCCTTTGTCTGGGGTTCTGAAAGCTCCTTTTCTCCTCCTGACCATCTGTGAGGCGCTGGGGTCCCGCGGCTGCGGCAGGGAGCCGGCGTTTCTGCGCGGGGTTAAATCAATCCTTTGTTGCTCCTCAGCCATTTCTTTGCCGGGCTTGGGATGGGAGAAAATCAACTCCTTTTTCTTCCTGCCCTTCCTGTTTACTACCACACAGGGTTGCTTCACAGGATAGCAGCAAGGGATGCTTGGACTCTGTAATTACAGCTCAGCCGTGGCCAGGCAGGGGACAGCGGCTGTGAGGATGGCACCAGCTTGGCCCAAGGTAAAGGGGGTTCAAAGAGAAGACCTCTTCAAAGCCTCTCCACGGCTGTGGGTAGTGGAGCAATGCCCACACTCAGGCTCTTCCTGAATGTGGGCTCGCTGATAGGTTTTAGGGCAGCAGGAGCAGCATTGTTGGGAATGCTGCATCCATGTCCCAGCTTCACACTGGGGTGGGAGCGTGGAACTGTTGGAGCAGGTCCAGAGGAAGCCTCAAAGATGATCTAAGGCTGGAACACCTCCCCTATGGGAACAGGATGAGAGAGTTGGGGATGTTCAGCCTGGAGAAGAGAGAGCTTCAGGGAAACCTTAGAGCACATGGACAGTGAGTCAAGAGGTAGAATCATAGAATTGTTTCAGCTGGAAAATCCTTCTGAGATCATCCAGCCCAGACATCAACCCAGCACCACCATGGCCATCAAACCATGTCCCCAAGTGCCATGGCCACAGCTTTCTTCAACCCCTCCAGGGATGGAGATCCACCACTTCCCTGGGCAGCCTGTGCCAATCCAATTTTTCTTCCTCTCCAACCTAACCTTCCCCTGGCACAATTTCAGGCCATTTCCTCTCCTTCTATCACCTGAGACTGGGGAGAAGAACCCAACCCCCACCTCACTCCAACCCCTTTTCAGGGAGCTGTAGAGAGCAATGAGGTCTCCTCTCAGCCTCCTCTTCTCCAGGCTGAACATCCCCAGCTCCCTCAGCTGCTCCTCCCCAGCCCTCCCCAGCCCTGTTCTCCAGCCCCTTCCCCAGCTTTGTTGCCCCTCTCTGGACCTGCTCCAGCACCTCACTGTCCTTCTTGGAGTGAGGGGCACAAAACTCAAGTACTCAAGGCATGGCCTCACCAGTGCCCAGTCCAGGGGCACCATCACTGCCCCACTCCTGCTGGCCACACCACTGCTGATCCAGGCCAGGCTGCTGGTGGCCTTCTTGGCCACCTGGGCACATGTTAGCTCATCTTCAGCTGCTGTCAGCCAGCACCCCCAGTTCCTTTTCTGCCAGAATCTAGTTGGGGCACCACTAAAAAGACACTCTGGGCTCCAGGGCAGGACCCAGCTGCATGATGCAGAGCCCAGAGTGGGGAAAGAAAGGTAAAAGTTAACACCCCCCCCAGCACTTTGTGACGGCTGGAAGGAAGGGAAGTGTCCTGAAAGCAGAAGAGCCATGGGATGAAACTTTCCTTCAACTTTTATAGTTACAGAATAGAAAAGAAATCCTCAGTTCACATTACAAAGACAGGCTGATAGAAAACCAACCCAACAGAACAGAACCAAAGAACAGAGGGCAGAGCACCAGAGCCTGGCTCCTGCCGAGCCCAGGGGAGGGGGAAGGGGAGGGGGAAGCTCTCCCCAGTGAGTTTTAAATGACAATGTGCTGAGCTTTTCCTTCTGCTTCCTGCTGGGGTGGAGGAGGGTTTGAATAGGTGGGTGGCTGCCCATCCCATCCCATGGTGAGTCAGCCAAAGCATCCTTGGCCCTGCAGAAGAAAAGCAACCTTGGCGATGCTGCTGCCCCCCACGGCAGGGCAGGGCTGGGGGATGAGGGTGTGTTTTAGGGGAGAAGGGGGGGATCTGTTGCTTGAAAACCATTGTTTCTCCTGGGAAATAAAAAAAGGGAAAGGGTGGAAAAATTATTGCCTGTACAGCTGGCAGCTTGGCTGGGGGCAGTGAAGGGGCTGGTGGGGTGGGAGGCAGCCAGTCCCCTGCCCAGAGTTTGGGCTTGGGCAGCTTTGGTGGTGGTTGCTGGCACTTCATGGCTGCTTGTTGGGAAGGACAAAACAAGTAAGTGAATCACTGCAGAGTGCAAACCCCATCCCCAAACAAGCCCCAGGACCGGAGGGAAAACACCTGGGAGGCCAAATCCGTGAGACTAGATGCAAAGGGTGGGCTTGGGGTCAGATGCAGGAGAAACCACATCCCAGCTCTGGGTAAAAAGGGAGAAGAAGGAGGTCAGGGGGAGCTGGGATGCTTCATGAATCTGCTTTTTTCCTCCCAGCTCCTTCCCAGGCTCTTCACTCCCAGCTCATCTCCACCCAGCTCATCTCCATTCTGCCAAGCAATTGCTGCCCAATGGACCTTGCACGTTCCCCCCCCCGCCCCAGATATCATCCCCCATGTGCCATCATCACCCCTCTTCTGCCACCAAACCTGATGGATGATTTGCCACCCACACCCCCAGTGGATGGAAGGGCTGGAGTGGGGTCAGGAGGTACCAAGCTGCCCCCTACAAAGCCCTGAGTGAGGGCCTGGGGGGGCACTAGAGCAGCCCCAGGGTGGGCAGAGTGTTGCTGAAGGCACAATGCTGGCCTTGGAGGTGGGGAAGGGGGTGTGTGTGGGGGGGTCCTGCTCAGCCAGAGTCTCCTCAGGCACTTTAAATTAAAAAATAAACCCAAACAGGCAGAAAGAAACCACTCCAGTAATTAAAAACCCCTAAATCAACCCCAAAACATTCGTCAGATTAAAACAGCCAGCAAGGGGCTGTGGTGGCAGCAGTGTCAGTATTGCCAAATCTGAGCCCCCACCCCAGCAATGTGGGAGGGATGGGGTGGGGGGAGGCTTGCAGGGAGATTTCAGAGGGCTGTGATCCCCTCCCCAGGTTTTGGGGGGGGGGGTGGTGGGGTGGTGAGGTCGAGGCAAGATGCTGATGGCTGGATCCAGGTCCTCAGGGCGAGCAGAGCATCCCAGACCAAAGCCCTTTCGATGCTGCTTCAGCCAGCCAGGGGGGGGCTGGAAAATTCCTGCTGGGAGCAAAATCCCAGACCCAGCATTGCAGGAAATTGTCACAGCCCTGCAGAGGACAAAGCTGCTCTCTGTGCCTCACTGTCCCCAAAGATGTGTTCACCTCCTGCCCCTTGTCCCAGTTTGCTCCAAACTGGTTGGGTTTTGCCCCAGTCCCAGGCCAGGCCCCCGCTCCAGCCCAGCATGCTGGGAAGGGCTCCGCTGCTCCAAAGGAAAACCAGGCTGGAAGAAACAGAAGAAAAGGCTGTCCAGTTGTGCCACTTCCCTGCATGTCCCCATCTCAGGGTGTGGGAGCCTGGGAGGGTGACACAGCCTTGGGGGATCTCCACATCTCCAGCCCCCTCCAGTCCTGCTGTGGGTGGGTGGCTGCAGCTCGGAGCATCCAGGGTGAGGTGGATGAGCAGCTCCTGGCTCCATTTCCAGAGGTCCTGTGGGGTGCAGGGAGGCAGGAGGGGACCAAGTGGCTCAGTGTTGTGTCCCCCTCTCAGCCAGGGGTCTTGTCATCAGGTGGGGACAGTTTGCTCTGAGGGCTCCTGGCACCGCTGGCTCCCACGGGGGGCTGGGGCCGGATCCAGGGCAGGAGGAGGTTACCCGGACCTGGGGGAGAATCAGAGAGTCACAGAGGGGTTTGGTCCATGCCCTCTGCAGTCAGCAGGGACATCTGCACCTAAAGCAGGTTGCTCAGAGCCTCAGACAACCTCTCCTGGCATGGTTCCAGGGGATGGGGCATCTCCCACCTCTCTGGGCAACCGGGGGCAGGGTGTCCTGCTGCTCAGCCCCCATCCTAAGCTCACTCCTGGCAAGAGCTCCCCACCACAGCCCTCCACAGCAGGGACAGCATCTTCTGTGTCCCTTCTCACCAGCGATGGGTGGCAGTGTGACCCCCAATGTCCCCCTCCCCGAGATGGGTTCCCATGTCCCAGTGTCACCATGCCACTGCTGGACCTGGGGTTGGCCCCCTGAGTCCAAGAGCCTGAACTGCCACAGCTGTGAGGAGGTTCTGGGTAGAAATGATAGCAGCACTAATTAAGTGCTGGGCTATTAATGAGCTGGACAGAGGGGACTGTGGGCAGGGGGAGGTGGCAGTGTGACAGCAGCATCCTGGTTGTGACCTCTCCCAACCCTAGGCCCTGCATGCAGAAAGGCCACAGGGATGTGGGCAGCCTGAACTAGCTGCTTAATTAGGAAGCAATCTAATTAGGAGGAGCACTGAGTGTCCCAGCCCCAGGGTGGCTGCAGGATGGAGACTGGATCCTGCTGGGAGCCAGGCAGCACCACCCCAGCATCACCTTGGGACACCTTGGCTCTGCTGCCCAGGTGGCTTCTCACAACCCCAACACTTCCCACTTGGATACTGAGCTGCTGGGATGAGGATCAGTCAGCTTCCAGAGGGTGTGAGCTCCTCCCAAGGGCCACCCCTGAGCCCCCCCAAGGTTCCCCATGGCCAGGGACTCACGTGTAGAGAGGCTGTAGCTGTAGGTGTGACGTCTTCTGGGGTGCCTGGTAGCCATAGGAGTCAAAGCCTCCGATGAAGTCAACTGGGGAGAGTGAGGAGAACAATGAGGTGAGCTGGGGAGGGCAGCAAGGGCAAGGCCCTGCCTCCCCCTGCCTTGATGGCACCCAGGGGACACACAGCATCCCAGGCTGCAGCAGTAGCTTGGGGACATGCAGCATCCCAGACCACCACAGCATCCCAGTTTGCAGCTGCATCATCTCAGGGAGGTGCAGCACCCTGGGCAAATGCATCATCTCAGTGTGCTGTAGCATCTTGGATCACCACAGCATCCCAGGCCACCACAGCATCCCAGACTCCAACAGCATCCCTGGAGAGTGCTGCAACCCAGGGATCCCAGCATCAACCCAGGAGAGTGCTGCAACCCAGGGATCCCAGCATCAACCCAGGAGAGTGCAGCAACCCAGGGATCCCAGCATCAACCCAGGAGAGTGCTGCAGCCCAGGGATCCCAGCATCAACCCAGGAGAGTGCTGCAGCCCAGGGATCCCAGCATCAACCCAGGAGAGTGCTGCAGCCCAGGGATCCCAGCATCAACCCAGGAGAGTGCTGCAGCCCAGGGATCCCAGCATCAACCCAGGAGAGTGCAGCAACCCAGGGATCCCAGCATCAACCCAGGAGAGTGCTGCAACCCAGGGATCCCAGCATCAACCCAGGAGAGTGCTGCAACCCAGGGATCCCAGCATCAACCCAGGAGAGTGCTGCAACCCAGTGATCCCAGCATCAACCCAGGAGAGTGCTGCAACCCAGGGATCCCAGCATCAACCCAGGAGAGTGCAGCAACCCAGGGATCCCAGCATCAACCCAGGAGAGTGCTGCAGCCCAGGGATCCCAGCATCAACCCAGGAGAGTGCTGCAGCCCAGGGATCCCAGCATCAACCCAGGAGAGTGCTGCAACCCAGGGATCCCAGCATCAACCCAGGAGAGTGCTGCAGCCCAGGGATCCCAGCATCAACCCAGGAGAGTGCTGCAACCCAGGGATCCCAGCATCAACCCAGGAGAGTGCTGCAACCCAGGGATCCCAGCATCAACCCAGGAGAGTGCTGCAACCCAGGGATCCCAGCATCAACCCAGGAGAGTGCTGCAACCCAGGGATCCCAGCATCAACCCAGGAGAGTGCTGCAACCCAGGGATCCCAGCATCCCAGGAGAGTGCTGCAACCCAGGCTGCTGCAACATTTCAGGACCCCCCACAACATCCTGGGCCATTGCAGCATGCCAGGCTGCATCCCTGAGAATGTGCTGCATCCCAGGTTGTGGTGGCATCTGGGGTCATGGCAGTATCCCAGGGAAATGCAGCACTGCTGGGAGGCACCACAGCATCCTGGAGCACCACAGCACAGCAGCAAGAGCTGGAGCAGAGGAGCTGTCCTGACCTGCAGGGATCCCCGTGGCTCTTATCCCCACCACAGCCCTTGTGCTGCAGGCTGGACAAAGACCTTCCCATTGGCTCCAGAGTGGGCCCTGAAGGAGCATTAGGCGTGGTTTAGATCCTGTCATTTAGGGCAATCACAGACACCAATACACCAGTCTGGAGGGCTGGGATTTCCAGTCCTGCCCAGTGATCTCCCCAGGAATTCACTGGAGGGATGATGGTCAAAGCCCTTCCCATCCTAGGAACGATGGGTGGCTGGGGGTACCCCAGTGGCTCCCACAATGACCCTACATGACCCCAGCCCTGAATCCTCCCTGGGCAGAGCTCAGGCAGCCCAGGAACAGGCACCAGGTGCAGCCATGGGGGTCTCCCCATCGTGAGATCCCCATGGATCCAGGTGGGATGCCACAGCGGTGCCCAAGCAGGGCAGCAGCGAGCTGGAGAGGGAAGCCTCACTCTGCCAGGCTGTTTCTCTTCCTGACTTAATATTCTGCCAGCTCTCAGTTTTCACTCCATCCATCCATCCATTTCCAAATCTAATCAGATATTCCATTAAAAAGGATGCCTTTGGATCTGGGGCTGCAGCAGCATTAATATTGGAAGTGTGTTGGGCGCAGGAGTTTGTTTGAATGCAAACAGCCTCGGCGGCGCTGCCGGCACAGGAACCTCTTTGCCAGCTCCCCAGGTACTGGAACCAATTATTTCTGCAGGCTGTGTCCAATTTCACAGCCAGAGTTTTCCTTCTCCACTACACCACTGCCCAGCAGCAGCAGGGGGAAACGTGGGGATGCTGAACCCAGCACCTCCTGGGCTGGGCTGGGGTCATTTGTGGGTCCATGGGACCGATGCCGGTCACAGAATCACAGAAACATCAACCCACTGATCCACAGAACCATAGAATGCAGCTGGGTTGGAAGGGACCACCAAATGTCATCTTGTCCAACCCCCCTGCAGTCTGCAGGGGCATCCCCAACTACAGCAGGTTGCTCATGGCCCCATCAAGCCTCACCTTGAATGTCTCCAGGGATGGGGCATCTACCACCTCTCTGGGCAACCTGGGCCAGGGTCTCACCACCCTCAGACTTCTCTCTAGTCTCACCAGCACCTCAAAGTCCTTCTCCACAGAGCTGTTCTCCAGCCCTTCATCCCCTAGCTTGGAGTGATCCTGAGACCTGCCCTGACCCATGTGCAGAACCTTGCATTTGGCCTTGTTGAACCTCAGGAGCTTCACATGGTCCTAATTCTCCAGCCTGCCCAGGACCCTCTTTATGGATCCCATCCCTCAGATGTTTCAACTGCACCACCATGATAACTTAGAGGGTTCAGATGGCCACAGCCTGCACCACCTGGGCTAATGGGGACCAGGCTGCTCAGCACTTCCCAAGGGATGGGTGTAAGAGCAGGAAGCACAACAGGGAGGTGGAGGTGTTCAAAACCCACGTGGCTATGGCACTTTGGGACATGGTTTAATGGCCATGGTGGTGCTGGGTTGAAGGTTAAAATCTTGGAGGTCTTCACCCTCACAGTGACAAAGTTTTCCCTTCTGTTCCTTTGGCACCTCCTCTGCTCCAGCTTGCCCCCAGTGCCCCTTGTGCTGTCCCTGGACATCCCTGAGCAGAGCCTGGCTCTGTCCTCCCCACGCTGCCCTGCACATCTTTATCACCAGCAATGAGGGCACTCCTCAGGTTCCTCTGCTCCAAGGTCCAAGCCCCAGTTCCCTCAGCCTGTCCTCACAGGCAGATATTCCACTCAGGGCTCAATGTCCCCCTCTTCTCCCAGCCCTGGCCAGGGTGCAGCTCCCTCCTTGAGGCTGGGACAGGGTTAGGGTTAGGGTTAGGGGACACATCACAACCCCAGCCCCTGCCTATGAAGATGGAAAAACTAGGGGGTAAGAAACCCCAAAACAACCATCTGGAGGGATTTCCCCACCTCCCTGTGACCCAGGCATTGCTCCTCCATCCCTGGCCAGGCACTGGCTGGTGCCAGCCATGCCCATTGGTGGTGTCCCCCCCCACCCCCACGACCTGGAGCAGCAGCACTCACAGCTGTCTTCCTCCTCCAGGAACACTTTGCTGACGTAGCAGGCATAGACAAAGCCAAAGAGCTGTGAAACAAAAGCAGGCAGAGAGGGATTAGTTACTGGGCTGCTGGGCACTGGCACCAGCATGGTGCTGCTGGGCACATGTGGTGGGGGTCTGGGCACATCCTGGAGGATCCTGGGCAGGATCAGTGCTGCATTGTCCTGGAGCCCATCCCCAGTGGGTCCAGGTGCTGGTGTGGGGGCAGTGAGGATGGATGGCTCTGCTGCACCAGGAGGGGACAAAGATGGTGGCTCTTGGGCTGGCATTGCAGAGGGTGCCAAGCCCCACGTAGTGCTGGGTGCCACTTTGGGGCATCATGGCAGCTCCTCTGGACCCCAGCTCCCTTTAAAGCTTTAATGTTCTTGTATCCCCCCAGGAGCTTTGAATCCAGATGTGTTCCCATGGGGTGGGACAGCCACCAGGAAAGGGGACCCCTCCTTTCCCCACATCCAGCAGACCACAGTCCAGCAATGTCAAGGAGTGTCACACCAGGAACCCCCCAACTCCTGCAGCATCCAGCCCACAGCATGCCAGGTTTGGGCACAGGCAGCACCCCAGGCTGCTCCATGGGCTCTGCCTGCTCCTCTCTTCCCAGCCCTCAGCCCCCCACCGATGCCATAGAGGAGCACTGATGCATGATGGCTCCAGCTGGACCAGAGCAGCTCTGCCCACCCTGTTCCCTGCCATCATCCCATGGGATGAGGAGGAAGAGAAGGAGGAGGAAGAGAAGGAGGAGGAAGAGAAGGAGGAGGAAGAGAAGGAGGAGGAAGAGAAGGAGGAGGAAGAGAAGGAGGAGGAAGAGAAGGAGGAGGAAGAGAAGGAGGAGGAAGAGAAGGAGGAGGAAGAGAAGGAGGAGGAAGAGAAGGAGGAGGAAGAGAAGGAGGAGGAAGAGAAGGAGGAGGAAGAGAAGGAGGAGGAAGAGAAGGAGGAGGAAGAGAAGGAGGAGGAAGAGAAGGAGGAGGAAGAGAAGGAGGAGGAGGAGAAGGAGGAGGAGGAGAAGGAGGAGGAGGAGAAGGAGGGGTGCTGGCAGCTGCTCTTACCGCCAGGAAGATCTGAGTGGCACTGCTCAGCACCTCGATGTATTGATAGTCGAGCAGGCAGCCGCTGACGGTGATGACGTGGTGGTCCTCGGGGGCCAGCTTGGAGTTCATCACCGGAGTCACCAGGCAGCCAGGGCCATTCTCCATCCACCAGGAGCGGTGCAGTGAGGTATTGAAGGTCATGATGAAGTCTCGGTCCTGCAGCACAGGAGGCACAGGCCATGGAGCTCGGGAAGCGGGCAGGGAATTGGCCTTTCCCAACCCAAGGAGGCTCCATGAGCACTGCAGGCAGCCAGCCCCTGCCAGTCACAGCACTGTCAGGGTTGGAAGGGATCAGCCAGTCCCAACCCCCCTGCCATGGCCAGGGACACCTCACACTACATCAAGCTGCCCAGAGCCACATCCAGCCTGGCCTTCAAAACCTCCAGGGATGAGGCTTCCACCACCTCCCTGGGCAACCTGCTCCAGTGTCTCACCATCCTCATGGGGAAGAGCTTCTTCCTAACATCCAACCTGAACCCATCCATTTCTAGATTCAGACTGGCTGTAAGGAAGAAGTTCTTCAGTGCACCTCCCTAACCCTCAGCTGGTGTCCCCGGGGCTTGTGGCTTTCTCTCACACTGGTGTCATGGTCAAGCAGTATCCAGGAGTTCTGTGATGCCCAGGTGATGTCATGGATGGCATAGAGCAGTCACCAGCCTGGCACCTAGGCCTTGAGGCAGGGGAGCAGCCACTTGGGATGCTGCCAGCTGTGTTTCATAGTTTCATAGTTTCATAGTTTCATTCAGGGTTGGAAGGGACCACAAGGATCATCTAGTTCCAACCCCCCTGCCATGGGCAGGGACACCCCACACTAGATCAGGCTGGACAGAGCCTCATCCAGCCTGCTCTTAAACACCCCCAGGGACGGGGCCTCGACCACCTCCCTGGACAACCCATTCCAGGGTTTCACCACTCTCATGGTGAAGAACCTCCTCCTCACATCCAGCCTGAAGTGTGCTGGGAAGCTGCCAGCTGCATGCAGCCATCCTAAAGATGGGGCCATGGGCTTACCCTGCCAGCACAGCCCAGGGATCATAGATTCATTAAGGCTGGAAAAGACCTCTAGGATCAAGTCCAACCTTCTACCCAACACCTCCATGACCACTAGGCTGTGTCCCAAGTGCCACATCTACTCATTTTAGGAACACAAAATGCAGCACAATGCCCTCTGCTGCCCCTGGGGTTTTGGGGTGCCATCCCACATCCCTGCAGAGCCTTGCAGGGTCCTCACTCACATGCATCTCTTCCTTGTGAGACCATTACTAGGCTTTGGGGGTCCCCATGCCTGGTCTGCAACAGCTCTGAGGACTAATCTCCAAGCCCACAGGCATGGCTCATGCAAGGATAAACTGGAGTTTAACCAAGGCAGCAGGATGGGCTCTGGGCTCCATCCCAGGAGACACCACAGCGCCATCAATGCTGATGCCCCTGCCCACGGATCCAGCAGGGAGCCTGGATGCAGCTGGGCACCACAGTGGATGGGATGTACCCTCAGCAGAGGGCTGCTGCAGGCAGCAGAAGCATGGCTGGGTGAGCACCTACCCCATGGAAAGATCCCTCTGCATGGCTGAGAGGGAGGGAGGAGGGATGCAGAGAGGAGGAGGGAGGGAGAGAGGAGGAGGGATGCAGAGAGGAGGAGGGATGCAGAGAGGAGGAGGGAGGGAGGGAGGAGGAGGGAGGGAGGGAGAGAACAGGAGGAAGGGAGGGAGGAGGAGGAAGGGAGGAAGGGAGAGAGGGAGAGAGGGAGAGAGGGAGAGAGGGAGAAGGGAGGGAGAGAGGGAGGAATGAGGAAGGAGGGAGGGAGGAGGAAGGAGGGAGGGAGGAGGAAGGAGGGAGGAAGGAGGGAGGGAGGAGGAAGGGAGGAGGGAGGAGGAAGGAAGGAGGGAGGAGGAAGGAAGGAGGGAGGAGGAAGGAGGGAGGGAGGAGGAAGGAGGGAGGGAGGAGGAAGGAGGGAGAGGAGGGAGGGAGGGAGGGAGAGGAGGGAGGGAGGGAGGGAGAGGAGGCAGCTGGGCTGTGTTACCTGCGACAAGCGTCCGACCTCCAGGTAGAAGCAGATGATGAAGGCGTTCCAGCCGACCCACAGCACCAGCCACACCGCATACTGCCGGGGAGAGAGGCGTCAGGGCCAGGTCCCTCCCACCCTGGAGGGACATCCCGTGGTCCATCCCCCGCTCCGCCCCGCTCGCTGGATCCACAGGGATTTGGAAGGGCCCCGGGGCTGAGCCGCTGCCGGGGGCGCGGATGCGGGAGGCGGGCGCAGGCAGCAGCCAGGGGGCGGTACCTACCATCATGAGGTATTTGGATCTGTACTGGATGGTCCCGAAAATGCCCAAAATAACGGCCATGATGTGTAAAAAGTTCGCCAGGATGGGAGCCCACTGGTAGCCCAGGAAGTCAAAGATCTGCCTCTCCAGAGCTGCCACCTGCAACAGAGCACAGGACGGGCTGTGGGCACCAGGCTGGGCAGCGCTCACCACAGCGGCTCCTGCGATGCTGAAGGCAAGAGCAGCTGGTAATTAATGGGAGACCCCAGGGGTGATTAATCACGACAGCCTGAAACAGTGAGGGTGAGACGACACTGGCACAGGTTGCCCAGGGAGGCTGTGGCTGCCCCCTCCCTGGAGGTGTTCAGTGCCAGGCTGGATGAGGCCCTGAGCAACCTGGGCTGGTGGGAGGGGTCCCTGCCCATGGTAGGGGGGTTGGAACTGGATGAGCTTTGAGGTCCCTTCCAACCCAACCCATTCTGTGATTCCATGACAAAGCTGAGTGGTGGACAAGCACTTTGTGGAGAGCCAGGGGTCAAATCCCAGGATGTTAGGGGTTGGAAGGGACCTCGGAAGGTCATCGAGCCCAACCCCTCCTGCCAGAGCAGGACCATGGAATCCAGCACAGGTCACACAGGAACACATCCAGACAGGGCTGGAAAGGCTCCAGAGAAGAAGACTCCACAACCTCTCTGGGCAGCCTGCTCCAGGATTCTGTGAGCCTCACAGTGAAGACGTTCCTCCTCATGTTGAGGTGGAACTGTGCTGTAGTTTATATCCTTTGTCCCCTGTCCTAACCCAGGGTGCTGAGATGGAGCTAAGAAGGGGGAACAGGCAGACATCAGCTTGTCAACCCCACCCTCTATGCCTCAGTTTCCCCATGGCTCAGTTCATGGGCATTGCTTAAAATCCCTTCCCAGGCTGGGTTCATCCCAGCTGATCCATTGAAAAACTCCTGCCTGGGCTGTGTGTGGGGTCCTCAGAGATTCTGCAAGGGATTCAGAACAAGAGGACACTGTCTCAAGCTGTGCCAGGAGAAGTTTAGGCTGGAGGTGAGGAAAAAGTTCTTCCCAGAAAGAGTAATTGGCCATTGGGATGTGCTGCCCAGGGAGGTGGTGGAGTCCCTGTCCCTGGAGGTGTTCAACAAAGGCTTGGATGTGGCCCTTGGAGCCATGGTTTAGTTGCCAGGAGGTGTTAGGTATTAGGTAATAGGTCGGACTTGATGATCTCTGAGGTCTTTTCCAACCTGGTTGATTCTATGATTCTACTCCATGGTTTTCCTGCCCACCCTCACCAGCTCCTTGCTGCCTTCCCCTGGACCACAATTGAGACTGGGTCATAGAATCATAAAGGTTGGGAAAGATGTCTAAGAGGATCAAGTCCCCACACCTCTACCCAACCCCACCATGGCCACCAAACCATGGCCACCAAACCAAGCCCCATGGCCACTCAGTGCTTGAACCCCTCCAGGACTGGTGACTCCACCACCTCCCTGGGCAGCCTGTGCCAATCCCAGGCCATGGTCACCACTATCATTTGGAATCCACAGCTAAGGATATGATGTAACTTAATAAACCTCAGGGCACCTTAAGCTGGGGAGGGAGCTGCTGTGATCCCCCTGAGCCCAGCACTTCTTTATGGCTCCATTTCCTAGCATCTTGGGGCCTATTCTTCTCACTTACAGGATTAGCTTAGGGAAAGGTGCCAGCAGAGGGTAGGATGGGAGGCACTGGAGCATGCTTTGAAGGCTTTAAGTCAAAAAATGGTGATTTGATGAAGCTGAGGTATTTTTAGGGGACTTTTGAGGGAGCACAGGGTGTGTTGGCTGCTGCAGTCCCTGAGGGTATGGGGAAAGGGCTGCAGCGAGCTGTGTCTCCAGCAGCCTTGCAAACCAAAATCCTCTTTGCATTTATCTTTCTGACAGCCCAGCCCTGTCTCACTGCCCTTGGAGATGCCCCAGATTCACCCAACAAACCTCCAGGGCCTTGAGTCCTCCCTGCAGCCCTGTGCCTCAGTTTCCCCTCCTAAAGGGGAAAGCCTCTCCTCCTGGCAGAGAGGAGGCAGCTTGTCCTCACAGCTGGAGGAGACTTACATCCCTCCCCACCACTCACCAGCAGCTGCCATGGGGAGCTCCATCCTGGTGCTCCCATGGGGATGCACTGAGCCCAGGGTGCTGCAGCATCCCTGCCCAGCCAGCCCCATGTAATGTGGCCTTACAGGGAGGAGGGTGGAAGAAATGAGGTGGCAGAAGTCCTTCTCTACTTGATACAGGAGGATGAGCCATGGCTAATCCATCTGTATGGGCAACCAGCATCTCAGCCTCAGTTTCCCCATGCATAAAGCATCAGGCTCTCATCAGATTGGCTTCATGAGGGCTCTGAGGAGTGCCTGATAAGTCAAAGAATCATTTAGGTTGGAAGAGACATTCCAGATCATTGAGCCCAACCATTAACCCTACTCTGCCGAGTCCACCACTAAGCCATACCCCCAAGCACCACATCTCCATGGCTTTGAAACCCCTTCAGGGATGGGGAATCCACCACTGCACTACACAGCCTGGGCCAGGCCTTGACAAACCTTTGGGGGAAGAAATTGTTCCCCATGTCCAACCTAAACCTACCATGGTGTAACACAAAGCCATTCCTTCTTGTTCTATCACTGGTTGCTTGGGAGAAGAGACCAACCTCCACCTGGCTCCAGCCTCCTTTAAAGGGAGCTGTAGAGAGCAATGAGCTCTCCCCTCAGCCTCTTCTTCTCCAGGCTCAACACCCCCAGTTCTCTCAGCTGCTCCTCCCCAGCCTTGTTCTCCAGAACCTTCACCACAGAGTCATAGAATTGTCAGGGTTGGAAGGGACCTCAAGGATCATCCCAGTTCCAACCCCCCTGCCATGGCCAGGGACACCTCACACTCCAGCAGGTTGCTCACAGCCACATCCAGCCTGGCTGCAAACACCTCCAGGCATGAGGTTTCCACCACCTCCCTGGGCAACCTGTGCCAGTCTCTCACCACCCTCATGGGGAACAACTTCTTCCTGACATCCAATCTCAATCTACCCATTTCTAGTTTTGCTCCATCCCCCCCCAGTCCTATCACTCCCTGACACCCTCCAAAGTCCCTCCCCAGCTTTCTTGTAGCCCCCTTCAGATCCTAGAAGGCCACAAGAAGGTCTCCTTGGAGCCTTCTCCTCTCCAGACTGCACAACCCCAACTCTCTCAGGCTGTGCTCATAGGAGAGAAGCTCCAGCCCTCTGCTCATCCTCCATCTTCATTGCCCTTCTTGGGACCAGAAAATCCAGAGCCCAACTCCCTCCAGCCAAAGGCAGAGCCAACAGCTCTGTTGTCCCATCCCTAGGGTAGGATCTGGTGGCTCCATGCTGGCAGCACCATGCTGGCAGCACCCTGGGCTCAGCTCAAGATGATGCCAAGCTGTGGAGCAGCCACAGGCTCCACGGGGCCGAGCCGGAGCTGCTGGCATTGAGGTTTAATTCCCTCCCACACTGTTTAAACTCTCTGAGGAAACAGCCTCGGGAAACACTCACAACTGGGCCCTAAATCTCCTCAATTGAGGCATGTAAATAATGAATGATCCAAGGAGCACAGGGCTTGGGAGCTCTCCATCGATCTGCTGCCTGTTGACAGAGCTGCTTAGCAGGAGCAGCCTGCGAGGTTTGGGGTCTGGGCACTCTCTGAGCTGGGAGGTGACAGAGGGACAGAATCCTTTGGGTTGGGAGAGGCTTTTAAGATCACTGAGCCCAACCCTTAACCCAGCACTGCCAGGTCACCATGAATCCATGACCCTCAGCACCATATCTACATAGCTTTGAACCCCCTCCAGGGATGGGAACTCCACCATTGCCCTGGGCAGCCTCTTCCAGGGCTTGATAACCCTCAAGGGGAAGAAATTGTTCCTCATGTCCAACCTAAACCTCCCCTAGCACAGCTTGAGGCTTTCCCCTTGTCTATCACTTGTTACTTGTTCAAACAAACCAACCCCCACCTCACTGCAGCCTCCTCTCAGGGAGCTGTAGAGAGCAATGAGGTCTCCCCTCACCCTCCTCTTCTCCAGGCTGAACACCCCCAGCTCCCCCAGCTGCTCCTCCCCAGCCCTGTTCTCCAGACCCTTCCCCAGCTTTGTTGCCCTTCTCTGGACCTGCCACTCCTCCCAGTTTCATATCACCAGCAAACTGGCTGAGGACCCACTCTGTCCCTTCACCATGGATTGATTTTCATGCAGCCACCACCAGCCACTCACCAGTGGTGGCCCTGAATGAAGCCAGAGCTGGGAGCCAGCCTAGCCACGGAGCTCTCATTGCCCCAAGGGCTCTGCAAGTTGTCTTTGCCCTCCACAAGAAACCTGTGAGCAATTTGGGGACCAGCAGCATCCAACCCCCCCAAACCCAGATGAGTGGTAGACCTCAGAGCACCCTCCCCAAGCTCTCCTCTTCCCATGAGGACTCTTTCCCACATTAACAGCAGTCCCATTAAGGATCCACCCTCATTACTACCCCACTGTCCCCTTGCAGCTCTTACTGGGGCTCTGCCATCCATGGGAGATGAAGTACTCCTGGGGGGTGTGGGGTCAGGAGCCACCCCCCAGCCCACTGCTAATTAAGATAAACAAGCAGCAAATCAATGCAGCCAGTTTTGGGCTCCCTCTTAATTAAACACTCTGTAGGTTATTGATCAGCCCCAAGCTGCCTCTAGAGCAAATCACAGCAATGAGTGGGCAGCAGGTGTGTGCCCCAGCCCTGCTCCTGGAGACGCCCTCCCAGCCAGGGACTGAAGTGGGCAAGAGCAGGGGATGGGCTCCATCAGCATGTGGTGGTGCCCAGGGAGGACCATGGCAGCAGGGGACGATGTGTGAGCAGCTCCTTGGAGGTCTGGAGCTGTCTGGGCTCAGCCCAGGGGCTCTGGGCAGAGCTGGGTGAAAATGAGACGTTTTAGAGGTGCTGGCGCCAAATTCAGGTGGGACCACAGGGTCACAGCAATGCTGGGAGGGCTGGAAGCCCTCTGCTGTGAGGCCAGGCTGAGAGAGTTGGGGTTGTGCAGCCTGGAGAGGAGAAGGCTCCAGGGAGACCTTCTGGTGGCCTTTCAGTGCTGAAAGGAACTGATCAGAAAGGTGGAGACAGAGTTCTGAGCAGAGCATCGTGTGACAGGACAAGAGGTGACAGTTTGAACTGAAAGAGGGATGGAGACAAGGAAGACTTCCAGGGATGAGGCATCCTGGGCAGCCTGTTCCAGTGTCTCACCACAGGATCACAGGTTTCTTGAACACCTCCAGGGATGGGGACTCCACCACCTCCCTGGGCAGCCTGTGCCAACCCCTGACCACTCTTGCAGCAAAGAAATGTTTCCTCATCTCCAACCTAACCCTCCCCTGGCACAATTTCAGGCCATTTCCTCTCCTATCCCTTGATCCTAGGGAGGAAAGCCCAACCCCCACCTCACTGCAACCTCCTTTCAGGAGCTGTAGAGAGCAATGAGGTCTCCCCTCAGACATGGCCACCTGTGGGCACAGCTGACCCCAGGGCACACATGTCTGGGCACTTGCTGTCCTGGTGATCACAGGGATGATTTATCCAGGGCCTCCTGCCACAGTGCCCAGGGGAGGTGACATACACATCACCAGGGCAAGGATGCTGGCCCCAGCTGTGACCCCCATCCCCCTTGGGCTTGATGTGGGAGGCAGCAGCAACCCCTCCCACGCTTCAGCCTCTCACCTCCTGACCATGGAGGTGACACATCTGCTGACACAGACGCATCAGGATGTCCTTGCAATGGGTAGAGAGAGCCCAACCATTCTATGATTCTATGATTCTGTTAATTTTCACTCTCCCAGTGCCTTTCCCCTGATCCTGGGGAGCCTGAGGAGCCCAAGGAGGAGGTTCCACTGTGGGGCCCCCAGGAGCAGCCGAGCCCCCGTGCAGGGCATTGGCTGTGACCAAACAGGAAGCGAGGGAAGGCACAGAAGGTGCAAACACCACTGAGAGAGAGCCCAGGGACTCCACTTAATGGCTTGGAAACAAGTTCTTGACCTACTTCCAACTTGCAAAAGCCTTTGTGGCATGGCAGAGGAGAAGAAATTAAAGGCACTGAGCCCTGACTGCCTGCTGGTATCTGTGGGGGGAGGGTGGTGGTGAGCAGGATGCCTCAAGTTGTGCCAGGGGAGGTTCAGGCTGGAGATTAGGAAACATTTCTTCCATGAAGGGTTCTCAGGCACTGGCCTAGGCTGCCCAGGGAGGTGGTGGAATCACCAGCCCTGGAGGGGTTTCAGAGCCATGGGGATGTGCTGCTGGGGGATGTGGTTTAGTGGCAGTGACTTAGCAGCAGAGGTGGGATTGTGAGCTCTGGGTGAGTGCTGGGATGTGATGATCTCAAAGGACTCTTCCAGCCTCTGCAGTTCTGTGATTCTAGGTGGCCCTTGGCCAAGATGCTCAAGGACCCAGCAGCCCCTGTGTAAAACAGGGCAGGAAGAAAAAGTGAGGTGGCTTAGACTGGAGATTAGGAAGAAATTCCTGACAGTGAGGGTGGGGAGGCACTGGCACAGGGTGCCCAGGGAGGCTGTGGATGTCCTCTGCCTGGAGGTGTTCAAGGCCAGGCTGGATGAAACCTTGAGCAGCCTGGGCTGGTGGGAGGTGTCCCTGCCCATGGCAGGTCTTTAAGATCCCTTCAAACCTAACCCATTCTGTGAATCTATGATCCTATGAAAGAAGCACAAATTGAGTCTTCCCCCAGCTGTTGCAACCCCACCCCACCCTTGATGCCAGCAGCTTGTGGAGGCCTCTTTTTGCTCCCCCCCCCAGCACCAGCATCACTGCATTTAGGAGCTCCCAGCACAGGGCTCCAGCATCCCAGGTCTCCAGGATGTGACTGGGGGAGCTGGGGACCCAGGCAGAGATTTGGAGTGCACAAAATCCCTCACCACAGCTCTCCCAGCACCCAGCCAGCCCCCAGCACCCAACCTCTGGGCTCCCTTTCCTCTCCCCTCTTCCCCCACCCTAAACCTGGTTCTTTATTTCATTTCCTGCATCCAGCAGCGTTGCCATGGGAACGTGGTGGCAGTCCCAGCTGGATGCTCTTGTCTAGACACTGGACCCCAGCAGCCCAGCACCAGCAACCTGCTCCGTGGGCTGGGTATGGCCCAGGCTGAGCTGGACCCCTGGGAAGGGGTTCACTCAGGGCAGCCAGCCCAGGGAGTATCCAGCACCCTCATGGGGCTGGGGCCACACCAAGCCTTGCACCCTAAATCTGTGCTCCTGGCTTCATCCACCCCTGGGGGGACTCATAGAAGGAGGGCTGGGAAATGCAGTCGTGGGGTGGCTAATGGTGATAACAATAATGATAATGAGGATAATAATGAGAATTGTAGTGATGATGATGATGATGATAATGGTGATGATGATGATGATGATGATAGTGATGATGATAGTAACAGAAAAATCATAGAAGAATCACAGAATGATAGGGGTTGGAAGGGCCCTCCAGAGACCTTCAAGTCCAACCCCAAGAATGATAACAATTAAAAAGAAGAATTAAAAAGTAATTAAAATGGTAATAAAGAAATAATTAAATTAATAAAAAGAATAATAGCAGTGATGATGATGATGATGATGATGATGATGATGATGATGATGATGATGATGATGATGATGATGATGATGATGATGGTGATGATGTGCACTTAAATGTTGTCCCAGGGTTGCAAATTCCCTCCCTGCACAAGGCAGGTCAAACCCAGCCCCCTCTTGTTTTGGCACCAACATAGAGAAGGGAAACTGAGGCACTCCCAAACCTTCCCAGTGCTCCTCCAGGCTGGGAATGCCAAAAGCTGGGATTTGGGCAATGGAGAGGGCTGGGATGCTCCATCACCACCCCAGGCTCCTCCTGATTCATGCCCCTAAAACAAAGGCCTGAGCTGAGCCCTTCAGCTCCCAGCTCTCTGGGTCTGGGTGGATTTGGTTCTTGCCACTGGGGGTCATTATTCCCAGAGGAATTCCCAGAGGGAGGTTTGGGGTTTTTTTCCCAGGAAACATCAGGAATTCCCTCTGAGCAGGCTGGTTTAGCTCTCCAGCAGTGTCACATCTGTTTAGCTCCAAAATCCCATCTGTCATCTGCATCCCATCAATGCCAGCATGAGGCTTTCCCCTTCCTCTTGCCCCCCCCCCCCCCCCCCCCCCCCAGCAAGGAAACATCTCCCTGCCAGGGGGGAGAGAGGGAATCAAAGCAGCTCAATTCCCTGCCTGGCTCTGGCATGATGCTCTCCTGTACCATAGGTTTTATCCCACAGGAAACAGCTTCACCCCTTTGGGAAGCACTCAGGAGCCCCAAACACATCCAAGTGTCCTTGCAGGAGGCAACTGGAACCCTCCTACCTGGCCCTGCTCAGCACCACACTGGGAGCATTTGCTCTCCTGGCCAGGGTGACCAGGTCCATCAGCGAAGGTCTAATGGGGAAACTGAGGCACAGAGGGGTGATGAAGCAGACCTGGAGAAAGGCTGTGCCTTGAGGACACCAAGGTGAGAGCTGCTCTGAGCCCACAGGAGCTGGGCTGGGACTCCTGGCTTGGCGCAGGAAGGTGGGATTTGGATTCCTGAATGAGAGCTTTCAACCTAAATTAGGCCATGAGGAGATCAGGAGGAGACATGAGCAAGGGCCATAGGGCTGCAGGAGGAATGGGCCCAGGGCATTGAGGGGACCCAGGGCAGAGCCAAGGCACACAGCCTCAGGCAGCCCCAAGCAGAAGTTCAGCTGTAGGTTGGAGCAAATCCATCTGGAAGCAGAGCGGGGAATGAAGGAGCTATACAGCCCCATGCCATGCCTGGATAACCCCATTGTGTGTCTGGGATGTAGGGGAGCCTGCTGTCCCATCCATCCACCCACCCACCCCATTCCAACCCATCCCATCCCTCCTATGCATCCTACCCATCACATTACATCCATCCATCTCATCCCATCCATCACATCCATCCTATCCATCAATCCCATCGACTCTATGCAGCCCATCTAATTCATCCATCCCATCCTATCCATCAATCCCATCCATTTATGCATCTCATGCATTCCATTCCTCCCATTCTTATCCACCCCATCCATCAATCTCATCCCATCCTATCCCTCCCATGAACCCCATCCATCCTATCCACCACTCCCATCCCACCTATCCTGTGCATCCCATGCATCTTATCCATCCTATCCTATCCATCTCATGCCTCCTATGCATCCCATCCATCAATCTCAACCCATTTATCCTATGTATGCCATGCATTCCCTCCATTCTACCCAACAATCCCATCACACCCCACCCCACCCTATTCCATCTCACCCCCTCCTACGCCTCCCAGCTATCCTATCCCATTCCTCCTGTGCATCCCATACATCCATCCTATCAATCCCATCCCATCTATCCTGTACATCCCATGCATTACATCCATTTTATCCATCCTATCCCATTCCTCCCATGTTTCCCATTCATCTTTTCTATCCCATCCCATTCCTCCCGTGTATTCCATCCATCCTATCCATCAGTGTCATCCCATTTATCCTACA
Organism: Melanerpes formicivorus; assembly: GCF_026170545.1. Lineage (NCBI taxonomy): Eukaryota > Metazoa > Chordata > Aves > Piciformes > Picidae > Melanerpes > Melanerpes formicivorus. The sequence continues at coordinate 867,422 of NW_027142470.1, forward strand.
CATGTGGTTTGGAGCACAGCCCTGTGAGGAGAGACTGAGGGAGCTGGGGGTGTTTAGCCTGGAGAAGAAGAGGCTCAGAGGAGACCTCATTGCTCTCTACAGCTACCTGAAGGGAGGTTGTAGCCAGCTGGGGGTTGGTCTCTTCTCCCAGGCAACCAGCACCAGAACAAGAGGATGCAGTCTCAAGCTGCACCAGAGGATGTTTGGGCTGGATGTTAGGAAGACATTCTTCCAACAAAGAGAGATTGGCCATTGGGATGTGCTGCCCAGGGAGGTGGTGGAGTCCCCATCCCTGGAAGTGTTTAAGAAGAGCCTGGATGAGGCACTTGGTGCCATGGTGTAGTTGATTAGATGGTGTTGGGTGATGGAATGGAATGGAATGGAATGGAATGGAATGGAATGGAATGGAATGGAATGGAATGGAGTGGAGTGGAGTGGAGTGGAGTGGGGTGGGGTGGGGTGGGGTGGGGTGGGGTGGAGTGGAGTGGAGTGGAATGGAGTGGAGTGGAGTGGAGTGGAATGGAGTGGAATGGAATGGAGTGGAGTGGAGTGGAGTGGAGTGGAATGGAATGGAATGGAATGGAATGGAATGGAATGGAATGGAATGGAATGGAATGGAATGGAATAGAATAGAATAGAATAGAACAGAACAGAACAGAACAGGATTAACCAGGTTGGAAGAGACCTTTGAGATCATCAAGTCCAACCTCTCACCCAGTAGGTTGTACTCAATCTCTGAGGTCTTCTCCAACCTGGTTCATTCTGTACTCCGTATGATCTTTGAGATCCCCTTCCACTCCAACCCATTCCATGGCTCTCTGCTGACACAGATCACCCTGGAGGCAATTTCCATCCTCAATTCTGCCAGGGAAGCTCTTCAGCCCAACAGAGCTGCGAGGAGCAAGGGGGAATTCCTCCTGGCTCTCAGACGGCGTCGTCGATCATAGAGCCCAAAAGAGGAAGGGAGGGAGGGGTGGAAATGAAATAAATAAATCTCTCTCTCTTAAAAAAAAAATAAATAAATAAATAAATAAAAAATGTTTAAAAATCCAATTTAGTGACTTATTTAGTGACACCTTTCCTAATCAATCCTCCCAGGAAAGAACCACTGATTAAAGCCAAGCGCATCGCTATGGAAACCGCCCGTCCCTCCCTCCTCCCACCACCCTGCAGGCTGGGAAGGAGAAAATTGGGTGAGGAGGGGAAAAAAAAAAAAAGAAATAGAGGGGGAAAAAAATATCTGCCTGGTAACAATCTTCCCCCCACCCTGGAAGAGCTGAGGAGCAAAAATAATCCCCTGGGGAGCAAAAATAATCTCCCGGGGAGCCCAGGCGCTGCCAAAGGAGCAGCCGGCGGCAGCCGGCGGGGAGGCGAAAGCCCGCACGCCTCCCAAAATATTGATCTGCAGGGGAGGGAAAGCATGCTTTGGAGGAGGAGAGGATGCTCCTGCATCCCACAGGGATAAAAAAAGGGGAAGAGAAGGCTCCAGGGAGACCTTACAGAAGCCTTCCAGTGCTTGAAGAGGGCTCCGGGAGAGCCGGGGAGTGACTTTTGCCAAGGGCTGGGAGTGCCAGGACGAGGGACAGTGGAGGAGATTGAGACTGGAGGTCAGGAAGCAAATCCTTAGAGTGAGGGTGGGGAGACACTGGAACAGGTTGCCCAGGGAGGTTGTGGCTGCCCCTGCCTGGAGGTGTTCAAGGCCAATGCCAGGCTGGATGAGGCTGTGCATGTCCCTTCCCAATGCCAGGCTGGACGAGGCTTCGAGCAGCCCGGGTTAGTGTGAGATGTCCCTGCCCGTGGCAGGGGTGTTGGAACTGGATGATCTTTGATGTCCCTTCCAGCCCAAACCATTCTGTGGATCTGCAGGTGGTACCCAGGGGTGCAGCCCCCCAGCCCTGCCAACAGGAGTGTTTCTTCCAGCACTTATCCAAAACTTTAGGCTTGAACTACAGAGTAGAACCACCTGGAGATGCAGGCTGAGGAGACTGAACTGCCCAGCACCCCATGGGGAGTGAGCTGCCACCACAGGAAGGATTTGTAGGGCAAACCTTGTGGGTTTCTCTCTCCTTGGGGTGATTCCTCAACCCACAGCAGCCACAACATCGTGGTGAGGGGCATCACTGCCTGCTGCTGTCATGGCCATGCTCATCCCTGGGTGAGTGAAACCCTCACAGGCCAGTTTCTGGGAGAGCTGAGGATATATCCTTGGTCCTACACTGAATAACAGCCCCAAGCTCCCAGCTGGGTGTGCTCCTGGCTGGATGTGCTCAGCACTCCAAAGGGTCAAGGTACTCAAGGCATCCACAAGTGCTGGCCAGGCAAGGACAAATTTTTCCCATGGGTGGAATTCCAAAGCACCCAGGTGGTAGGAAGCAGTGAGCAGCACAGAAGGGGCCTGGCTGATTCCTCAAGCACACACAATGTTATTTGGGGTACTTTAAGGAGTGAAGTTCTGTCCAGGCCATCATTAGAGCCACTTGTTATCTACTGAGGGATTTAATACCAATCCAACAGGGCTTCCTTAAATTTCCCCCTGCCTCCATCACCATGACCAAGGAGCCCTACTTCACCATGGTCCAGCTCAGGGCTGCAGTCCCACAGAGCATCCAGCTGCTGCCATCATCACCCCATCCACACACACCCCACAGGATGGGACCCCAGAACCATCCAGTTCCAAGCCCCTGCCATGGGCAGGGTCATCTGCTGCTGGAGCAGGTTGCTCAAAGCCTCATCCAACATGGCCTTGAACGCTTCCAGGGATCTCCAGGATTCACAGACTCACAGATTGCACCAGGACCTCAAAGGTCATCTTGTCCACCCCCCTGCAGGCAGCAGGGATATCTCCAACTGCAGCAGGCTGCCCAGGGCCCCAGCAAGTCTGATCTTGAATTTCTCCAGGGATGAGGCCTCAACCACCTCCCTGGGCAACCTGTTCCAGTGTCTCCCCAGCCTCACTGTGCAGAACCTCCCCCTGATGTCCAACCTAACTCTGCCCTGCTCCAGTTTCAAGCCATTGCCTCTCATCCTATCCCCACAGTGCTTTCTGAGCAGTCCCTCCCCAGCCTGCCTGCAGGTCCCCTGCAGATATTGAAATGCAGCTCTGAGGTCTCCCTGGAGCCTTCTCTCCTTCAGGCTGGACAGCCCCAATTCTTCCAGTCTGCCTCCATAGCAGAGGTTCTCCAGCCCTGTGATCATCTTTGTGACCTCCTCTGGACCCTCTCCAGCAGCTCCAGGTCCTTCTTACGTTGGGGGGCACCAGAGCTGGACACAGCACTGCAGGTGATCTCACCAGAGCAGAGTAACAGAATTGGATGTGCTGTCCTAATAAAGCACAGACCTGAACATTTGGCGCACTTCCTTTAGCAAAGGGATGCTCAAAGCCGCCAACACCTTCCCTACTCAAGGCCAGGAGGGTTCCATCCTGCACCATCCCAGCGCTTAGCAGCTGCAGCGGCTGGGAGCTCATTAGAGGCTCCTTAAACATCCCTCACAATCGCTGCCGTTAATTGCTTTGGCCTCTTTTCATCCCCACCACGTTCGGGAGAGGTTCCTTGGGCTTGCTTTTAACCCCTTCGTCGGTGCTGGTGGAGGGGGAGCTGCCGGGGCCGGTCCAGCCCAGCGCCCGCCCCGGGGCCGCTGCGCTCGGCTGCCTCCGTTAATGACAAGCGCGACCCAGGGATGTCACCGCGGGGGACAGCGCCGTGGCTCAGCAGGGGCACAGCACCACCCCAGCATCTCCAGCCCTGCGCCGGGGCCGGCCTGGCCAGCACATCCCCCCACCCCCGCGCATCCAACAAGGGCATGAGCACAGCCCCACGGCTCTGGGGCCAGCCCCACGTGGAGGAGCCCAGGATTTCCGACCCCCAAAGCCTGGGGTTTAACCCCAAAACCACACGGGATGGCTTTGCCAGCTGGGTGCTGGGTGCTGGGCCAAGCCACCCTGCATTTGGGGGGCACCCACGGGAGGAATGAACCAGAGAAACACCGAAGGGTCCTGTAAAGCTCAGCCAGTCCAACCCCCTGCGGCCAGCAGGGACATCTGCAGCTGGGGCAGGATGCTCAAAGCCACAGCCCACCTGAGCTGGAATGGTGCCAGGGATGGGGCAGCTCTGGGCAGCCTGGGTCAGGGTCTCACCACCCTCAGCTCTCACCACCCTCAGCATCCAAAATGCCTCCCTTGGATCTAGTCTAAAGGATGAGGATTTCCATCTCAAAACACTGGGGAGGCCTCCTGGGGACCCACAGGGATCCCTCCTAGACACAGGATCGGCGCTTCCACCACTTCCTAGGGACCCCCCTCCCCCCATGTGAAACGGGGCCGTGCCCACCTCCCCCTGCTCCATCCCCTCCTCTGCCGGCTGGGGGACACCAACCCCACCAGCAAGGCTGCTAACGAGGACAGCACTAATTGCTGGGCAGGCAGCGAGTCCATGCCCCATGTATAATTCAAGGCCCTTTGTCAGGGCTGGGTTTGCTTTGTCTGACAAGTGTCACCTCCCCACGGGACCCCTCCCCGAGCCAGCCACCATGCAGCTCCTTCTTGAGGGGGGCTTGATGAAAAATAATGAGGGCCTGGAGCTGCTGCAAGGCAGGAGATGAGGTCAGGGTCATTAGGAGGGTCGTTAATGGGCTTGGCATCACCCTCAGTGAGACAGAAGATGAAGCAGGTGGATGTGGGGAGAGCTCTGGAGCTGCGTGTGGGGACCCCAGGAAACGATGGGAGCAATAATCCTGTGCCTGTGCCATAGGAGATCCCACATGAGGACCCCAGGAGTTCCCCCAAGTCCTGTGCCCAGGCCATGGGTGCTCCTGGGCTGAGTCTTCCCCCTGGAATTTGGAGGTGGAAATCCTTATCCCTCCTGCTGCTGCACCCCAAAGAGGGATGGCTTGGGGCAGCAGCACCCTGTGGGTGGCAAAGTTTGGGCAGCAGCCCTGTCCTGGACGGTGGGGTGGGAGTGCTCATGGGTGATGGGGAGGACTTGCACCCAGTGGGGCACAGGCCAACCCCAAATGGGTGAGGCTGGCCCTAAAGACTGCCCCTGGCACCCACTGGAGCCCAGCTGGACACTCCAATTTACCATGGCATCACTCTCCTGTGTGTGCCAACCCAGCTGTCCCCAGCACCCTGCCCACCACCAGTGCTGGGCTCAGGGCCAAATCCAGGCTGGGCTTAAGGGGCTGCAGGTTGAGTCTGGTGAGATGCTGCCCAAGGAAGGTTGGTGGCCCTGGGCAAGGGACAGGGATGTCCTGCCACCATGCTGCAAGGGGCCAAAGGGACCTGCCCCAGCCTCTGGCACTGCCACTACACAACTGTTGAGCTTTGGGGGTGGGGGGATGGGGAAACAATTACAAATCCCCAAGGAAAGGCCTTGCTGATCAATGAGTGATTACTGAGCAGGTCACAGCAGCCTGCTGCTGCCAGATTAGATCTGTGTTTGGAGCCACCACAGACACCATCCCCAGAGACACACTTCCCAGAGCTGTAGTTCCCAGTGCCATGATTCCCAGAAGGTAATCAAACAGGTCCCAGCACTCATCCTGCGTGTGCCTCCCCATCCCTCCAGCTCTGTCCCATGTTGTCATCCCCCCCCAGGAAAAAAGGGGTGACAGCCTGGGTGTCCCCCAGAGCAAAGGGCAAGGTGATGTGACCATGGGTTGCAGTAGCACAGCCAGAGGACAGAGGTGCCAAAGGCATGGCTAGGATGGGCACCAGGACCCTCAGCCCTTGGGCATGAGCCCCAGGCCCTGCCAGCTCCACATCTGATCCCAGCCCCACAGCATCGTCCCCACTGGAGCCCATCCGTGGTGCCTATGGCCACGGGGTTCCTGATGGCCACACTGCCATGCCAGGGGGATGCCATCCTCCAGCAAGCCCCCCAGTGCCATCTCCAGCCCTGGGGAGCAGAGACACCGGAGACCCTCCCCACCCCATCCCCCAAACCTTGCTGCACTTTGGCCACCCCATCGTGCCCCTGCACTGCTGTGGGGACTCAGTGCCAGCCCTGTGCCACTCCAGTGCCCGTCCCAGGGCTCCTGCTGTGCCCTCCCTGAGCTGAGCCGAGGGAGAACCCTGCCAGACGCTGCGAGAAGGGGCCAGGAAGGGAGCACTTTGCAGCTGCCGAGGGGAATTGGCAAGCGGCCGGCGACCGGCTGGGAGTGGCGGCAGAGGGGGGGACAGGAGGTGGGGGGGATCCGGTGTGCAGATGGGAAGGCCATGCCCCAGGGGCATGCCTGGCTTTCGGGGAGGGGAAGGGGGACAGGGCTGAGCCAAAACAGGAGCAGGGGAGGAAAGAGAAAATACCAGCTGAGGACTGGAAAGGGTCAGTGCAAAGCTGCCCACCCGGTGCCTGGGTCCCCTCCCGGGCTGGGGGCAAGGGAGCAGGCACCTTGGCTGCACCCCACGGCCACAGCCACGCTGCCCAGCCTCCCACTGCTGCTGGTCATTCGGTGGAGAGGAGGAGGAGGAGGAAGAGCAGGAGGAGGAAGAGGAAGAGGAGGAGGAGGAGGAGGAGGAGGAGGGGAGGATGCGCTGTAGGAGAGAGCCCCGAGGGGAAGGGACAAGGACTCTCAGCTTGACATTTCCAGGCAACAGCTGAGAGACCACCATTAATCTGAGCCATTACTGCTCAGGAGTGGAGAGCAGACAGCTCCTCCCGTGGGCTCACACTGGCCTCAGCATCCCTCACTGTGCTGACCCAGCATCCTCTGCTGCCAGGCTGAGCATCCCCCACAATCACCCAGAGCATCCTCCGCTCCTCCAGCATCCCCCACAATCACCCAGAGCATCCTCCACCCCTCCAGCATCCCCCACAATCACCCAGAGCATCCTCCACAGTCACCCAGAGCATCCTTCACTCCTCCAGCATCCCCTACAATCACCCAGAGCATCCTCCACAATCACCCAGAGCATCCCCTACAATCACCCAGAGCATTCTCCACTCCTCCAGCATCCCCCACGATCACCCAGAGCATTCTCCACCCCTCCAGCATCCTCCACAATCACCCAGAGCATCCTCCACCCCTCCAGCATCCTCCACAGTCACCCAGAGCATCCTACACAGTCACCCAGAGCATCCTCCACTCCTCCAGAATCCTCCACAATCACCCAGAGCATCCTCCACCCTTCCAGCATCCTCCACAGTCACCCAGAGCATCCTACACAGTCACCCAGAGCATCCTCCACCCCTCCAGAATCCTCCACAATCACCCAGAGCATCCTACACAGTCACCCAGAGCATCCTCCATTCCTCCAGCATCCCCCACAATCACCCAGAGCATCCTCCACTCCTCCAGCATCCCCCACAATCACCCAGAGCATCCCCCACAATCACCCAGAGCATCCTCCACTCCTCCAGCATCCCCCACAATCACCCAGAGCATCCCCCACAATCACCCAGAGCATCCTCCACAATCACCCAGAGCATCCTCCACTCCTCCAGTATCCTTCAAGACCCCATCAAGCACCCTCTTCTACCCTCCCACCCTGAGCATCCTCCATGATCTCCTCCAGCATCCTTCAAGACCCCATCAAGTACCCTCTCCCACCCTCCCACCCTGAGCATCCTCCATGATCTCCTCCAGCATCCTCCATGACCACCCTGAGCATCCTTGTCTTCCATCTGAGCATCCTCCATCATGACCCCAGACATCCTCCACCCCTCTGGGATGTTTCCACCCTGGCCTTAGTCCCAGGCTGTCGCTGCAGGGTGGCACCAGGAGTCAAGGTGCCAGGCAGCTGCACCACTCCAGCACCCTGCCCACAGCTCCTCGAGTCCCAGACTGGGACAGCTCCTGAGGCAAAGCCATTTCCAGTCCCTCCCACTGCCTCTTCTCTGGCTCCCAGTGCTCCCCCTGTCCCCAGCACACAGGTGATGGGAAAGGGCCTCACTATGGATGCTGTTGTGAGAAGAGACCAGGCTGACCCAGAGCACTAATTAGCCCTAACCAAGATAATTAGCCCCAGAGCCAAGCATCAGGTCAGCTCTCAGAGCTTGCTCTCTCCCCTGCCTTTGGCTGTGTCCCTGTGTGGCTGCAACCCTGGACCCTGGGTGTGCCCTGCTTAGTGACACCAGATCTGGGCAGTGAGGATGAGGAGGGTGCTGGGGCACAGCCAGGCCAGGAGCCCACAGCCCAGCCAGTGCTGGTGGCTTTGCAGTGCCAATGCTGTCACCACCAGCCCCGGGGGGCCAGAGGGATGAACCATGCTGCAGTGTCACCTCCTGCCCAAGGGGACAGGTCCCCCCTGGCTGGGTCAGAGGCAGGATATGGCCCTGGTGACCAACTTGCACAAGTGCATGTGGCAAAGGGCTGTGTGGGCAGTCCCCAGGTTGGGTGACTCCTGAACCACCCCCACCAGGGCCTGCAAACAGCCCCCAGCTCCTCTTGGGGTCCCACCAGCCCCTGGGGGCTGGAGCTGGATTTGCTGCACCCCCAGATACTTGTGGACTCCAAACCCATGCTGCACCCTCTTGCAGGACCCCCTCAAAGCTCCTGCTTCCTAAACCCCTCCTCCCCCAACATCACCCAGAGCTGCAGAGCCCCCAGCAGCCACACCAAGACCCCAGCTCCCTGTGGGCTCCCAGCAGCTGATCCCTGATGGGGAAGGGATGAAAGCGTTGGGGTGGCCTTTGAGGGTTGAAAGAGCCCTGCAGAGTTCTGAGCCCTCACAGCTCAGTCTGTGTCTGGGGACCACAGGGGTGAGAAGTTTGACTCGGGAGGGGTCCCCTTGTGCAGCCAAAGCTCCTTGAGAGGTGGCAGCAGGGTGGCCCTCAGCCAAGGCAGGACCAAGCTGCTCCACAGATCCCCCAAGGGGCTGGCAGGACACTCCCTGTCCCCATTCCACCTCGTGGTCCCCTCCAGGGCTCATGAAACAGCATCAGGAGGATGTTCTTGATTCCTCTCCTGCCTCAAGGCATGAACTGATGGAGGCCACGAGGGAGCACACAGGGACAGGAGCAACGGGAAAAGAAGCTGTCACCAGCATCCCTGCAAGGGCTTCCCTCTTCAGTGGGGTCTCCCTACAGCCCCCCCAAACTTGTGCACACTCTTGGGCATTGCAGCAGCCCAAATGAACCCCCCTTAACCCATCCCACATCCTGCATCACTCCAAACCCTCTCCCCAGCCCTCCTGCATCCTTCCCTTGCAACTCCTGCTTCCTAAGCACCCCAGGATCACTGGGATGGGTCCAGCCTGAGCCTCCAACACCATGCTGAACCCCTCAACACCATGCTGAGCCTCCCAGCACCATGCTGAGCCTCCCAGCACCATGCTGAGCCTCCCAGCACCATGCTGAGCTCCCCAACACCATGCTGAACCCCTCAACACCATGCTGAGCCTCCCAGCACCATGGTGAGCTCCCCAACACCATGCTGAACACCTCAACACCATTCTGAGCCTCCCAGTACCATGCTGAGTTCCCCAACACCATGCTGAACCCCTCAACACCATGCTGAGCCTCTCAACACCATGGTGAGCCTCCCAGCACCATGGTGAGCTCCCCAACACCATGCTGAACCCCTCAACACCATGCTGAGCCTCTCAACACCATGGTGAGCCTCCCAGCACCATGGTGAGCTCCCCAACACCATGCTGAACCCCTCAACACCATGCTGAGCCTCTCAACACCATGCTGAGCCTCCCAGCACCATGGTGAGCTCCCCAACACCATGCTGCCCCCCTGAACACCATGCTGAGCCCCCCAACACCACGCTGAGCCCCAACAGTCCCTGTGGGCTCCCAGCAGCTGATCCCTGAAGGGCAATGGGGGGAAATCACCCCTGTGTGGGTCCCTGTGGTGCCTCCCACCCCAGTGTGGGTCCCTGTGGTGCCTCCCACCCCAGTGTGGGTCCCTGTGGCACCTCCCACCCCAGTGTGGGTCCCTGTGGCGCCTCCCACCCCAGTGGGCACTAGGGCAAAAGGTGTCAGGGTGTGACCTGACCTAGCTGGGGATATCCCTGCTGACTGCAAGGGGGGTTGGATGAGATGATGGTCGAGGGTCCCTCCCAACCTGATGCATTCTGTGCCCCCCATGGGGCTGGGAGGGCTGGCAGGGGGGGTGTCACATCCTGCTTCATCTCTCCCATCCTGGTGCAGGCAAAGCAGCACCTGGGCAATTGTGGTGGGTTTTTTCCTCCCCTAAATCTCTTTCTGCTGCAGAGCACAACCTGAAGCCAGGTGAAATTTCCCAGCTAAGCAGACAGGAGCTGTTATTAATCTTATTAATAAAGCTCTTGGGGTTTAATGTCCTGTTTAAACATGAGAGGGGCTCCTGCCTGCCAGCTTTGCCTTCCCAGTTTTCCAGGCTGTTACACACAGCTTCTGGAAATTGAAATAAAGAGCTGCCTCCAGCAGGGAGGGGAAGGGGAAGGAGAGCCTGAGGGGCTCACCAGGCAGAATAGAGGGGAAGGAGACCCTCCCTTGACCTGCTGCCCACATGCTTCTTACTGCCCCTCAGGACACCCTCAGCCTTCTTGGCTACAAGGGCACATTGCTGGCTCGTGGGGAACTTGTCCCCCAGCACTCCCAGGTGTTTCTCCTAGGAGCTGCCCTCCAGCAGGTCACTCCTCACCTGTACTGCTGCAGGAGGTTGTTCCTCCCCATGGGCAGGACCCTACTCTCGCCCAGGTTGAACTTCCTGAGGTTCCTCCACCCAACTCTGCAGCCTGGCCAGGTGTGGCTGGATGGCAGCACAGCCTGATGAGGTGTCAGCCACTCCTCACAGTTTCCAATCACCAGCAAAGTGGCTGAGGTTCCACTCTGTCCCTTCACCCAGATCACTGATGGACTGATTTTCATGCAGCCACCTCCAGCCACTCACCACTGATGGCCCTCAATGAAGTGTTAGGTATTAGGTAATAGGTTGGACTTGATGACCTCTGAAGTCTTTTCCAACCTGGCCAGCCTGACCATGGAGCTCAGCATCCCCTCAGGGGCTCTGCAAGCCCTCAGTGATTCTGTAAGAGCAGGGAGCCAGCCTGACCATGGAGCTCAGCATCACCTCAGGGGCTCTGCAAGCCCTCAGTGATTCTGTAAGAGCAGGGAGCCAGCCTGGCCATGGAGCTCAGCATCCCCTCAGGGGCTCTGCAAGCTCTCAGTCCATGTGTTGGCTCCAGTGATGGTTTTATTCCTCCTCCCCTTTCTTGCTATCACTGCAAGGGCCACCATTGATTTTTCATAGCATTAATTTTTTCTCCTAGCAGAAAGCCACCTGGGATGGAATCAAATTGCTTATCAGCATCTAAACACTTAGAGCAGCTCTGTCTCTTTCAGCAGCCAAACTTCAGCAGCTCAATAAGAGACAAGATCAAGTCTGGCTGGGCAAGACACATGTTCCCAGGCTCCATTTAGGCCACCAGCTTTCAGGCTTTGCTGAGCACATCATGCACCAACCCTTACTCCCCACGCTCTCAGCTTCAGTGTCAGCTCTTCTCATACAATCACAGAGTGGCTCAGGTTGGAAGGGACCTCTGAGACCATAGAACCATAGAATCAATAAGGTTGGAAAAGACCTCAGAGACCATCAAGCCCAACCTGTCAGCCAGCACCTCATGACTAAGTAAACCAAGGAGAGATCATCTACTCCAACCTCCTTGCCATGGGAGACCTCTCAGCTAGACTTGGCTGCTCAAGGCCTCATCCAACCTGGCCTTGAACACCTCCCTGGAGGGGGCAGCCACAACCTCCTCGGGCAACCTGTTCCAGAGTCTCACCTCCCTTGTGCTGAAGAACTTCTTCAGCTCCAGTCTAAGCCTGCTCTCCCTCAGCTTCAAACCATTCCCTCTTGCCTTGTCTCTAGACACCCTCAGGAAAAGTCCCTCTGCAGCCTTCCTGTAGATCCCTTCAGCTATTGGAAGGCAGCTCTAAGGTTCCCCTAATGTCTTCTCCTCTCCAGGCTGAACACCCCCAGCTCCCTCAGCCTGTCCTCACAGCAGAGCTGCTCCAGCCCTTGGATCAGCTTTGTGGCTTCCTCTGGACTCACTCCACCAGCTCTGTGTCCTTCTCCTGCTGGGGACACCAGAACTGGAGGCAGGATTGGAGGTGAAGTCTCATCATAGCAGAGCCAAGGGGCAGAGTCCCCTCTCTTGCCCTGCTGCCCACACTCCTCTGGCTGCAGCCCAGCACAGGGTATTCCTCGCTCATCTTCTTCACTTCTCCATGACACAGCCCTCCAAGACATTTCTTTCCCAGTGCTCATCACTCCCAGCCCTGTCAGGCTCCAGCATGAATGATTTAGAGGCTTCTTCAGCCAGGCTGGTTGGTTCCCTGGGGTGCACATTAGCTGGTCCTGCAAATTTAGATGTAGTGCACTTTAATCGCTGCTCTGATCCTGAGCTGGAGCCTCCTGCCACCAACCTGCACGGCATCCTCCTGCCACCAACTGCAAGGCAGCCTCCTGCCACCAACCTGCACGGCAGCCTCCTGCCACCAACTGCAAGGCAGCCTCCTGCCACCAACTGCAAGGCAGCCTCCTGCCACCAACCTGCACGGCAGCCTCCTGCCACCAACTGCACGGCAGCCTCCTGCCATCAACCTGCACGGCAGCCTCCTGCCACCAACCTGCACGGCAGCCTCCTGCCACCAACTGCACGGCAGCCTCCTGCCATCAACCTGCACGGCAGCCTCCTGCCATCAACCTGCACGGCAGCCTCCTGCCACCAACTGCAAGGCAGCCTCCTGCCACCAACTGCAAGGCAGCCTCCTGCCACCAACTGCAAGGCAGCCTCCTGCCACCAACTGCACGGCAGCCTCCTGCCACCAACCTGCACGGCAGCCTCCTGCCACCAACCTGCACGGCAGCCTCCTGCCACCAACTGCAAGGCAGCCTCCTGCCACCAACTGCACGGCAGCCTCCTGCCGCCAACCTGCACGGCAGCCTCCTGCCACCAACCTGCACGCAGCCTCCTGCCACCAACTGCACGGCAGCCTCCTGCCATCAACCTGCACGGCAGCCTCCTGCCACCAACTGCAAGGCAGCCTCCTGCCACCAACTGCACGGCAGCCTCCTGCCACCAACTGCACGGCAGCCTCCTGCCACCAACTGCACGGCAGCCTCCTGCCACCAACCTGCACGGCAGCCTCCTGCCACCAACTTCACGGCAGCCTCCTGCCACCAACCTGCACGGCAGCCTCCTGCCACCAACCTGCACGGCAGCCTCCTGCCACCAACTGCACGGCAGCCTCCTGCCACCAACTGCAAGGCAGCCTCCTGCCACCAACCTGCACGGCAGCCTCCTGCCATCAACCTGCACGGCAGCCTCCTGCCACCAACCTGCACGGCAGCCTCCTGCCATCAACCTGCACGGCAGCCTCCTGCCACCAACCTGCACGGCAGCCTCCTGCCACCAACTGCACGGCAGCCTCCTGCCGCCAACCTGCACGGCAGCCTCCTGCCGCCAACCTGCACGGCAGCCTCCTGCCACCAACCTGCACGGCAGCCTCCTGCCGCCAACCTGCACGGCAGCCTCCTGCCGCCAACCTGCACGGCAGCCTCCTGCCGCCAACCTGCACGGCAGCCTCCTGCCACCAACCTGCACGGCAGCCTGGCAGGAAAAGCCCTGCCTGGGCATAATGGGGAGGCACCACAGGAGCCTCACCCATGGGATGATGCTCCATGGCCACCCACACCTGCAGGCCCTCCTCTGGGTCATGGGTTGGTCATCAGCAGGGTGACCAGGATGGGTTGGGGTTTTCTTCATGCCTCTCAAACCTGCAGTTCCCATCATAGGACTGGCTCCAGGTCCTCACTGCTGCCCATTCCCAGAGCAGCCCCACCCTGCCAGGGCAGCAGCCAGCCCCTGGCAGCATCCCTGGGCACCAAGGTGCCCCTGCACCCGGCAGGGCCCATCCTGTGGTGATGGGGTGAGGGGAAATGGGGGGTGAGGGGAAATGGGGGGTGAGGGGAAATGGGGGGTGAGGGGAAACCAGAAGCTCAGCACAACAAAGGGTCTTGGAAACAAGGGAAGAGAGGAAATGAGGGATGAGGGGAAATGAGAGACTCAGGGGGGAAAAGGGGCTCAAGGAACGAGGGGCTGAGGAAATTAAGGGCAAGAGAAAATAAGAGGTGAAGGGAAACAAGAGATGAAGGGGAAACAAGGGATGAAGGGGAAACAAGGGATGAAGGGAAACAAGGGATGAAGGGAAACAGGGATGAAGGGGAAACAAGGGATGAAGGGGAATAAGAGATGAAGGGAAACAAGGGATGAAGGGGAAACAAGGGATGAAGGGGAATAAGAGATGAAGGGAAACAAGGGATGAAGGGGAACAAGGGAAGAAGGGGGAACAAGAGATGAAGGGGAAACAAGGGATGAAGTGGAACAAGGGATGAAGGGAAACAAGGGATGAAGGGGAAACAAGGGATGAAGGGAAACAAGGGATGAAGTGGAACAAGGGATGAAGGGAAACAAGGGATGAAGGGGAAACAAGGGATAAAGGGGAACAAGAGATGAAGGGAAGCAAGGCATTAAGGGAAACAAGGGATGAAGGGAAACAAGGGATGAAGGGAAACAAGGGATGAAGGGGAAACAAGGGATAAAGGGGAACAAGAGATGAAGGGAAGCAAGGCATTAAGGGAAACAAGGGATGAAGGGGAACAAGGGATGAAGTGGAACAAGAGATAAAAGGGAGGAAAAGGGGCTATGGGACTGTGAAAATGAGGGAAAAGGGGAAAGGAGAGATGAGGGAAAATGAGGGGCTGTGGAAAGAAGGGACAAGGGGAAATGAGGGAAGAGAGGAAACAAGGGGATATGAAGGGCTCAGGAGCCCAGGAAAAAGGTGGTGGTGGGGGGGTGGGCAGGGAAATGAGAGACAAGGGGAAATGAGGGGCTGGGGGAAACGAGGGGCTCACCATCCCTGAAGCCTCTGCCAGCCCCCCATTTCCATGGCAACCATGCAAATGTGCCAGCTTTCCATCCTCATTAGGGAGCCGGCAGCAGCACAAACAGTGACTGCAGCAGATTACATGCCCATTATGAGCAGTCGCACCTTCCGAGCGCTGGTAATTACACCTAATTGTGCATTTAATTGTCTAATTGAAAACCCCCATCCCGAGTTCAGCCCCCGGCTCCTTTCCCCCCTTTCCTGGCCCTGGGAAGGTAGCTAGGGGCAGCTCTGGCCCTGCTCTCCTCCTGTTGTCCCCACGCTGGGATCGCGATGCGAGCCACGCAAAGGACAAAAGATGCCGGCTGGGGTCGGAAGCTGACTGTCACCAGAGCTGGAGCTGGAGGGTTGGTGGCCTAAACTGGGCAAACTGGGGCAGGAGGGGTCGGGGGGACAGCAGGAAACAGGAGGAGATGGCAGGGGGTGGCAGGGTCATGATGCCCCTGAGGATGCAGCTGGAGAAGAGGATGTCCCCCACGGCTGGGGGGTGGTTGAGGGATGAGCCCACACTGTGCCTGTGCACATCCTTCACTAAGCCGACCTTGGCAGCTCCTCTCCAGGCTGGGTGGTGGAGGGGTCACCTCCCTGAGGCTCTTGGTGCCCCGTGTGAGCCCCACGGCTCAGGCAGCAGGATGGGATGGACCCACGGCCCCTCTCCCTGCACCCTGACCCCGGGAGGCTGAAGGGGGAAGGATACCAGTGGCAGCATGGCACGGCACAGCATGGCATGGCACGGCAGGGCATGGCACTGTGCACACAGCATGACAGGGCACGGCACTGTGCACAGCGTGGCACGGCATGGCACGGCACCACATGCAGCCAGCCTGGCAGGCTCCGGCAGGCTCAGCCGGGCGGGAGGTGCCAACTGAGCTTCGCTTTTCCAGCCAATTAAAGGAGAAGCAGAGAAACAAAGAAGAACTGAAAGCCCGGTTCGGAGCGACGCCGAGCCCTGCCAGGCAGAGGTGGGAACGCTCAACATCTCCTCTCCCCACCTAGCTCCAGGGCCGGAGATGCCTCCCTTCCCCCCAAGGAGCTCCACTCCGCAGGGGCAGGCAGTGGGGTGGTCACTTCGGGGTGGAGAAGGAGCTTGTAGGAGTGAGCTGCCCTGCCCCTGGGGACAGAGGGGGACAGGACACCAGCCAGGGCTCAGCTTCCAGCAGTCCACATCCCAAACCACTGCCTCTGAGGCCGAATCCACCCCTCCAGCAGCCAACATCACCAAGCTCCAGAGTTAAGAGAGCCACTGCCTGCAGCCCTCACAGCCTCGTGCCCGTGCTGGGCAGTCTGTGGGGTGGCATCACCTCTGGGTTCCTTTTTCATCCAACCACCTCTGCAGCTCTCATCTTCATGCAGAGAACACATAAACCCTCCTGACAACAATGGGCACCCCTGAGAAAGGGTCAGGAAGCCACCAGGAACCCCCCCAGCTGGTTGGTTGGTCTCCCAGATGATGGGGAGGAGCAGCAGCAGCCCAGGAGGTTTGCTTTCATTCCTATCTCATCAGCATCAACGTCTCCAGCAGCCCCTTGTGAGGTGGGGCAGGGCTGGTGGGCATCTGGCAAGTGGATCCTGGGTGGGGGGCACTGCAGAAAAGCCATACATGTAAGCAAAATCCAGTGGGGAGTGCTCCCCCCTGGGAATGGACACCCAGAATCATGCTGGGTGTTCCAAAGCTGCTGCCCAGGCTCACAACAGTGCCATGGCCTGAACACCAGTTCCCCAAACTGGTTCAGGCACAGCCACTGCCCTGAGGTCTGGACTGCACAGGGTGGAGCAGGCAGGGCTCTGCCTGCACTGGGCAGGGCATGTGGCCCCTCCAGACCTGCCTTCTGCCACCCCAGCATGGGGGGCTTTGGCACCCTGCAGCTGCAGAGCATCCTCTGCTACCATGAGCACCCTCTGTGTCTGAAGGTGACAAGGGACCAAGGGCACATTCCCCTTGTCCAGGGGGTACAAGGGACCAGGGCTACATCCTGTGTCCAGGGTGGACAAGAGACCAGAGACACATCCCTCATGTCCAGAGGGGACAAGGGACCCAAGGCATATCCTCTGTGTCTAGGGGGAACAAGGGACCAGGGACACATCCCTCATGTCCAGAGGGGACAAGGGCCCAGGGCACATCCTCTGTGTCTAGGGTGAACAAGGGACCAGGGACACATCCCTCATGTCCAGAGGGGACAAGGGCCCAGGGCACATCCTCTGTGTCTAGGGGGAACAAGGGACCAGGGACACATCCCTCATGTCCAGAGGGGACAAGGGCCCAGGGCACATCCTCTATGTCAAGGGTGAACAAGGGACCAGGGACACATCCCTCATGTCCAGAGGGGCCCAGGGCCCAGGGCACATCCTCTGTGTCCAGGGTGAACAAGGGACCAGGGACACATCCCTCATGTCCAGGTAGGACAAATGATCAGAGGCACATGCCCCTGGGAACCAAGTTGGGGAAACCAACTGGGATGTGAGAAGGTGCTGCAGGGTTATGGTGGCACCCAGGGAGATGCCTGAGGGAAGGTGACCTGGCAGTGAGGACCAGGTGGTGGCATCATCCCAGGACAGGCTGCACGTCACCTGTGCTGCTGTGTTCAAGGGAAACTGAGGCACAGGCTGGCCAGAGAGGTTTGTTCTCACTGCTGCTGGCACAAGCTGACCCCACAGCAATGGGGCACAGCTTCCTAGGAAGCCTCAGTACACACCAGTCCAACCCCAGCCCCAGCAGCTGGGGGTACTTAGAGCATGGCTGACACCCCATAGTGCAGAGGGCCCAGGACAGGGGTCAGGACTACCTGGCTGGGGGGACATGAGCCCTGTGGTGCTGACCCCATGTCACAGGTGGCCCAGAGCAGCTGAAGCAGAGGAGAGGAGCAGAGCTGGAGGCAGGTGTCCTTCCCACCACCCATTGTCCCTTCCCAAACCTTGGCCCTGACTGGTCCATGTGCCCCAGCCACATCACCCTGGGGATGAATATTGCCTTCAGTCACCCAAGGGGACACCCTGGTGGCTCCTGGCATGTCCACCAGCCCAGGGCTGTGGATGAGCACCCAGACACCCCCCACCCCAGGCAGAGCACTCAGTGGCACCGTGGGTGCCATTGCTGTGGGCTGGGGGGCTAGGGGTAAGGGGGGCATCTCCCCACAGACAGCAGGATGCAGGCTGCTGCCCACAGAGCTGGGAGTGAGCTTGGGAGAGCATCCTGCAGGCTGGGAGGGGGTGAGCATGGGGTGGGAAGGCCACCAGTAAGGGACAGTTTCGGAGCCAAGCCTTTGGGGATGCCAGCAGCAGCAGCAGGACACACAGCACAGGTGAGGGGAAAGCCAGAGCCCAGCCTGCAGCACAAAGTTTGTCTGGGTGCAGGAGCTGCTCTGCCAGCCCAGGAGCTCACAGCGATTCTGTTCATCCCCTGAACTAAATGGATGCAAACCCCTCGGATCTGGGATGTCTCAGGGAATGAACAGCGACAGCCTGCCTGGGAGCTGGGTGGTAGGAAAAGCAGCGACCGGGAGCCAGGAGAACTCCCCCAGCCAGGAAACACAGCCTGGCTGATCCTGACCGAGGGCAAGGAGAGAGAGGCAAAGCAAAGCTCCACAGACCCAGCCCGGGGGACAGCTGGGGACACGAGGCCATTCCCGCTGGGAGCAGCGGGACTTCCCCCGGGGATGAGCCCACTGCAGCTCCGCTCCCCAGGGTTGAGGGTTGGCTTCCAAGCTTCCCACATGCCCCCGGTTAAGCCAGGTCCCCCTCATCTATCCAAGTGTGGGGACCCCTCCCCACTCACTGCCTCGTGAAGGATGGAGAATGACCACGAGCCACACCGGGAAGAAATTGCTGGTCAGCAGGATGTCACCACCACCTCCCGAGCGGATCTGGAGCCTGCTGCCATCGCTGCCTCCATCCATCCATCCATCCATCCATCCATCCATCCATCCATCCATCCATCCACCCACCCATCCATCTGACCCAGCACCCTCCAATCCCTGGGGACACCACGGGCTGCCCCGTGTGTACCTTTCAGCACCCCACTCCTCATTTTCCTCACCACGACGAGCCTCGGGCAAGTTGTAGGACGCCGATTCTCCGTTAACCAACAGCCCACCCGGGATAAGGAATCACAACCTCCTCAGCGCTGGTGTTAGAGGAAAAACCCCCAGGCCCCCCACCGCGCTCCCCTCGCCCAGCGGCCTGATGAAGATTGATTCATGGGCGGGGGCAGGCTCAGCTCCCCACTCCGACAGACACCGACAGTCCCGTTCCGTCCAACCTCTCCCTCCCCCCTGCCCCCAGCATCCCGGCGTCTCCCGGCTGCGGTCCCGCTCGGCAGCCGGAGAGTTTCCAAAGTGCTGGCAGCTGCTCCAAGTTTCCCAATCGCCCCGACTCGGGGGACCAGCACCCCTTCAAGATACATCCTTGGAGTCTCCAGGATGGGAAAGCAGCGGTGGGAGCCAACTCGGGGGGAAGAGATTGCAGTTGGGAACAAAGCTCACACCTGCTGGAGACGCATCCCCAGGCGCTGGCAGCGCTGGGAACCGGTTCCCATCTATCTCCCCACAGCCGCAACCGGGCTGAGGCAAGGGGACGAGGCAGGGGCATCGCCTTCCTCATCGGTTATTCCGGTTTTTTTTCGGTTGGGTTTTTTTGGGGTGCTAGCGAAGCATCCCCGAGCTGGTCCCACAGCAAGGTCACCGCCGAGCCGGAGCGGGCAGCGGTGCCAGGCGGCATCGCGCACAAAGCACGGCCCCGCATGCTGATGAGCGGCCCCTCGCCTTACCAGCTGCAGGCAGCAGAATCCGACCAGCGTGCATCTCCCGTTGCATCTCCCCATGGTTTGCCCAGCCGGAGCCTCGGGATTGCCCCCACCGTGGCCTTGGCGTCGCCGTCCTCCAGATCCTCAGCAGCCTACCCTCCTCGGGCACAGCCTCCGCCCGGGCAGCATCAGGGGGGCACCAGCAACATGTCCTGTCCTGTCCTCCAGCCAGCCCCAGCGCTTCCTTCACAGCAGCCCCGCCGCTTCCCGCATCCTGCCGGCTTAGCACAGAGGCGGGCAGCGCTCAGGCAGGGGCATCGCCCCCCTCCTCTGCTTCCCCCCCTCCCCTCCGTTACCCCAAACCTCGCTCCCTCTTCCCCCACCCCCGGAGCCCGCTACAGCCCCAGCCCCCGGTGCAGGCTCCCCGGGGCCGCGCACCGCTCGCCATCCATCCCCGGGGCGCGCAGGTTTGCGCGGAGCCCGCCCGGCCCCTCTATTGTCTCTCCCGCACAGCCGCGCTCCGCGCCCCGGGGGCGGGCGGGGAGGAGGCGGCGGGTGGGGTCGGGGGCGCGCCGGGCAGGGCGGGCCGAGGCCGCCGGAACAAGGCGAGACGCACGCCCGGCGGGGCCCGGCGTGTGGCGCGGCCGGGCCGGGGGGAGGCAGGGCCGGGCACGGGCAGGGCCGGGCACGCAGCGCCGGGCACACGGCACCGGGCACCGGCAGGGCCGGGCGCGCAGGGCCAGGCGCAGGCAGGGCCGGGCACGGAGCACCGGGCGCAGGCAGGGCCGGGCACGCAGCACCGGGCACGCAGCACCGCGCCGAGCCCTTAGCGGCGTCCGGGGTCGCCGGGCAGCGCGGACCCTGCGCCGCAGCCGGCGGCAGCTGATAGCGCCGGCAGGTCCTTATCGGCACTGTTTGTCTTTTTAATCACTCGTTTGTGTGATTCTTTCTTTCTTTCTATCTTTCTATCTTTCTCTCTCTCTTTTTCCCCCCCCGGAGCCAGGTGGGGCTGAGTTAAATCCCGGCGATTTGCGAACGCTGGTGAGCTGCTGCCCTCCCCCCTTCTTGGCACTGCTGGGTTAGTGGTTGGACTCGATGATCTTAAATGCTCTCCTAACCAAAGCGATTATGTGATTGATACCCTCGGTCCTGCGCTCCTCGGGTGCCGCTTGGACGTGCAGCAGGAACCCCGCAGCCATCTCCTCCGGGGGAGTCCCCTGGGGTGGTCCTGCCAGGGCAGCAGCTGGGCTTGCAGAGCGGACAGATGGCCCAGCCCTGGGAGGAAATCTCTAAGGTTCCCCCGCAGAGCTCTGCTCTACAGCCTGGTCCACAGGTCCCCCTGCGGAGCCCAGCTCCACAGCCTGGCCCCCAGATCCCCCCACAGAGCCCAGCTCCACAGCCTGGCCCCCAGGTCCCCCCACAGAGCCCAGCTCCACAGCCTGGCCCCCAGGTCCCCCCACAGAGCCCAGCTCCACAGCCTGGCCCCCAGGTCCCCCCACAGAGCCCAGCTCCACAGCCTGCCCCCCAGGTCCCCCCGCAGAGCCCAGCTCCACAGCCCAGCACTCGCGGCTCCCCGGCCAGGAGCATCCTCTGGCCAGAGGGAAGACAGCTCCCAGCCATCTGGCTTTGGGTCTCTGCTCCCCGGGGACTCGCAGGCTGACATCCAGCAACTCTGGGTAAGGAGGTAGGTGCAGCAGAGCTGGCAGGGTATGGCCCCTGCTCTCCTTTGTTCTTCTCTCACAGCTCACCTTCAGGGGGACCAGAGAGTGCACATCTGCCAATGAACAGCCAGGATGCTGCTTCCCAGTGCTTTAGAATCCCAGCATCCCAGCATGCCAGCATGGTGAGGGCTGGAAGGGACCTCTGGAGATCATCCAGTCCAACCCCCCTGCTAAAGCAGGGCACCCACAGCAGCTTGCCCAGGATCACAATGCCCAGGGGGGTTTGGAAGCTCTGCAGACAAGAAGACTCCACAACCTCTCTGGGCAGCCTGCTCCAGGCCTCCAGCACCCTCACACCAAAGGATTTTCTCCTCCTGTTCAGATGGAGCCTCCTGGGTTCTAGTTTGTGCCCACTGCCCTGTACTCGTGTGCACATGTTGGTCTGGCTATGGTGTAGCCTGGCCCAGCCAAGCTTGCAAAGGTCCAACCAGAGCTGGGACCAGCCTACAGCACCTACCACACCTGGAGCTTTTCCATCATCCTTCATGGTGAGAATTCTCTCCCTCCCAGCTGTTCTGTGCTCCCAGGAGTGTCTTAGGAGGCTCACAGGTGGCTGGAGGATGAAGCTTTGCTTCCATGAATGCAAAAACAATGCTGCAAAAATGCAATGGCTTCACCAAGTGATGCTCTGCACCAGGGGTCCTGGGAGAGGTGGTTGAACCCTGAGGGAACCAAGTAGGTGGATTCAGATTGGATGTTAGGAAGAAGTTCCTCCCCATGAGGTTGGTGAGAGCCTGGCACAGGTTGCCCAGGGAGGTGGTGGAAGCCTCATGCCTGGAGGTGTTTGCAGCCAGGCTGGATGTGGCTGTGAGCAACCTGCTGTAGTGTGAGGTGTCCCTGGCCATGGCAGGGGGGTTGGAACTGGATGCTCCTTGAGGTCCCTTCCAACCCTGACAGTTCTGTGATTCTAAGCTGGGGAGCTGAGCACATGGTGAGCTGCAGCCTCCACCAGCCCTGCAGCTGCCCAGCAGGTCTCATTGTGGAAGCTGCCAAGGATCTCACCCACAGACCTAGCCCCACTCTGGGCTTGACTCCATCCCCCAGTGCTCCTGGCTGCATCCTCTCCAGATCCTCACCAAATCACTGGGAGAGGTCCCACTGCCCTCATCCTTTGGGGATGTGTCCCAGGCTCTTGGAGGTTATCTGGATGCCTAAGGAGGGCAACTAGACTCATCTCCAGCATTGAGCCTGTGGGCTCCTCTGGGTTTTAAGCACAGCAGAAAGCCAGAGCAGAGGGACTGGCTCCACCCCATGGGACTAAATAGAAGAGGAGCCAACCCCTCTAGAACATCTGCTTGGCAATGGCTGCCCAAATCCACTCAGCTCAGCCTTCCCTGGCAGCTCCAAAGAAATACCAGGGGAAAGGCAGGAGGCCCTGATGTAGAAACATGAAAGTGATGCAATGGCAGCAAGATCCTGCCTGGCTCCCAACCAGGTGGAGTTCAGTGAGGAATCAATGTTAGATTAAAAAAGGTCAATACAGAGTGTCAAGGAGCTTCCCTGGAAGGCAAGGAGATAACTTCATTAGTGAGTGGGTGGGAAACCAGCCCAACCTCCTGCCTCGTGCTCTGCTCCTAAGCCCCTGCCCTCCAGCCCCCACAGCCCTTGGCTTTTGGGGTTTTCTTCAAGAGAAAAACCAAAGCCTGGTGACCACAATTATGGAGGAAATCACACTGGGGTCCTAGAATCATCGAATCCCACACTGGGTTGGGTGGGAAAGGACCTTCAAAGCTCACCTAGTCCAACCCCACTGCAGTCAGCAGGTTGCTCAGACCCCAACCAACCTGGCCAGAGAAAGAGAGGTTGTTTGTCTGGATCCTGGGAAAGAGTTACCTGCTGCTGGAAAGCTCTCAAGCCAACACCTCCCTGGAGGAATGAACCTGCTGAAGGAAACAATTCTCTCTGTGCTCAGATTGTGCTGGGGACAGGTTGGGGTTGCTGCTGCCATGGCTCCAGTGTGGGACCAGAGCCAAGAGGGACCCAGCCTCAGCTGGCTGCAGCCAGGCCCTGGGAGGAACCCAGCCCCAAATCCCCCTGGATGCTCCATGCCCAGTGCTGGGCATCATCCTGGCCCTGATGCTCAGTGGTGATGCTGACTTGGGCCACTGGTATCCAGCAGCAGATTGCATCCATCACTATTCCAAAGGGAGCCAAACAAATGAGATCTAACCTCCCAGTCTGAGTCTCAGCCACACTCCCAGGACAACCAGCAAAGAGCTGCTGGGAGGAGGAGGCACAAAGCTGCTGCAGGCTGACTAGGGACATCACAAACCCTTTTCCCTCCTGCCTTTCCCTCACAGCTCTTGAGGCTGACTTACCACCCCCCCCACACCCCCACACCCCCCCCTTCTTTTGGGCTGACACCACTGTCCAGCCTTGGAGTGTGAATTTTAGGGGCAAATGTCATAGGAGGTTAGAAAAGACCTTAGGAGGGTGATGAGAGGGTGGTGAGGTACTGGGGCAGGTTGCCCAGGGAAACTGTGGAGACTCAAAAGCCTGCAAGTGTTCAAGGGCAGGCTGGATGAGGCCCTGAGCCACCTGGGCTGGTGGGAGGTGTCCCTGTTGGAACTGGCTGAGCTTTGAGGTCCCTCCCAGCCCAACCCATTCTGTGATTCTATGACTCCATGATTCTAAGATCACTGAGTCCAACCACAACCCAATATCTCCCTGGACACAACTCCCAGACCATGTCCCTGATCTCCTCAGCCAAACATCTGTAAACCCCCTCCAGGGATGGTGACTCCACCACCCCCCTGGGCAGCCTCTTCCAGTGCCTCATGACCCTTTTGCTGAAGAAATTGTTGCCAATATCTAACCTGAACCTCCCCTGGTACATCTCAAGGCCATTTCCTCTCATCCAAATCTCTGCTGAGGGATGAGCTCCATCCCTGGAGGTGTTTGCAGCCAGGCTGGCTGTGGCTGTGAGCAACCTGCTGTAGTGTGAGGTGTCCCTGCCCATGGCAGGGGGATTGGAACTGGCTGAGCCTTGAGGTCCTTTCCAACCCTGACAATTCTGTGATTCTCTGATTCTATGCTCCCTGGATGTGCCAGCCTGGGGGAGCTGCTGTGGAGACCAAACCAAGGGAGACTAAAACAGCAGCAAACCTTCAGGAGGAGACAAAGTGCTGAGGTTTTGGCATCTTTATTGGCACAGAAATCACTGAAGGGGTGGGGAGAAGATACTCCTGCTGCTGCAAGGTGGGAATGAGTGTGGGGTGAACATCTCAAGTGGCTGGCACAGTGCCCCTGTAGTGAAACCAGCTGGGGAATGGCCCCTAAGGAGGAGCAGGGCTGGGAGATTGTGCTCAGCTCAGCTTCAATCCCTCCAGAGGCTGGGGGGTGGCTGGGTTTTGGGTGAAGGGCTGTGAAGGGCCCAGTTCAAGAGGGATGGGGAACTACTGGAGAGAGTCCAATGGAGGCTACAAAGATGCTGAGGGGCTTGGAGCATCTCTGTGAGGAGCAAAGGCTGAGAGCCCTGGGGCTGAGAGCCTGGAGAAGAGCAGCCCCAGAGGGGATCTGAGCAATGCTCAGCAATCGATAAAGGACCTGTGGGGGGCAAGAGGCTGGGGCCAGGCTCTGCTCAGTGGTGCCCAGGGGCAGGACAAGGGGCAGTGGGCACAAAGTGGAGGGTAGGAGGCTCCATCTGAACAGGAGGAGAAACTTCTTTGGTGTGAGGGTGCTGGAGGCCTGGAGCAGGCTGCCCAGAGAGGTTGTGGAGTCTCCTTGTCTGCAGAGACTCCAACCCCCCCTGGGCATTGTGCTGCTGGGCAAGCTGCTGTGGGTGCCCTGCTGGAGCAGGGGGGTTGGACTGGATGAGCTCCAGAGATCCCTTCCAGCCCTCCCCACGCTGGGATCCTGTGACTGCATTTACCTTCCCTTTCCCCATTCCGAGCCTCTCAGCCATCAGCCTGCCAGTGTCCCCCCAGCCCCCCCCAGCTCCCTGGCACTGGGTGGCTGTCACCCAATCAACAGAGAAGCTCCAATGCCTCCTTCCCATCCTTCCTCAGCTGTGACCTTATCTCAGTGTGGAGCACAGTGCAGGAGCCAGCAGCAGTTTGCCTTTGTAGCTCACAAAAAACCTCCATAATGAACAGGAGGGGAAAAAAAAAACCCTGCTATTCACTGGCTGCTGTAATTTAATTAGTTTCCCATTAAAGAGAGGCTAAATATCATCTAATCCCCCACCAGAGCAAATAATTGTTTTCCATCCTTTCAGGAGTTATCACTTTGCTCATTGTAAGGATCTGAATTCAGCAGGAGCCTCCCAGCAGCGCTGGGGAAGGGTGGGAAAACAGCTGGAGGAAAGACAAGGAAGGGGCTGGCAGGCTCAGGGCTGCCCAGAGCTGAGCTGGGATTGACTGCTGGAGATCCCAGAAGCATCCAATGGTTTGGGTTGGAAAAGGCATCCAAGGTCCCTGAGTCCAACCATCAACCCAGTGTCCCCACTGTGCCCAGCGTGGAGAGCAGCAGCAGGCAGGGCAGGACCCAGCCCAGCACACTGTGGTGGGAGGCTTTGGGTATCTCAGTATCACAGAATCACCAAGCTTGGAAGAGACCTCAAAGATCATCCAGTCCAACCTGTCACCACAGACCTCGTGACTAGACCATGGCACCAAGTGCCACATCCAATCCCCTCTTGAACACCTCCAGGGATGGGGACTCCACCACCTCCCTGGGCAGCACATTCCAACAGCTAATGTCTGTGAAGAACTTTCTCCTCACCTCGAGCCTAAACCTCCCCTGGTGCAGCTTGAGACTGTGTCCCCTTGTTCTGGTGCTGGTTGCCTGGGAGGAGAGACCAACCCCCACCTGGCTACAACCTCCCTTCAGGTAGTTGTAGAGGGCAATGAGGTCTCCCCTGAGCCTCCTCTTCTCCAGACCAAACACCCCCAGCTCCCTCAGCCTCTCCTCACAGGGCTGTGTTCAAGGCCTCTCCCCAGCCTTGTTGCCCTTCTCTGGACACCTTCAAGTGTCTCAATGTCCTTCTTAAACTGAGTGGCCCAGAACTGGACACAGGACTCAAGGTGTGGCCTAACCAGTGCAGCGTACAGGGGCAGAATGACCTCCCTGCTCCTGCTGCCCACACTATTCCTGATGCAGGCCAGGATGCCATTGGCCCTCTTGGCCACCTGGGCACACTGCTGGCTCATGTTCAGGTGGCTGTCGATCAGCACCCCCAGGTCCCTCTCTGGCAGCTCTCAGCCACTCTGACCCCAGCCTGTAGCTCTGCATGGGGTTGTTGTGGCCAAAGTGCAGCCCCTGGCACTTGGACTTGTTGAATGCCATCCTGTTGGACTCTGCCCATCTGTCCAGCCTGGCAAGGTCCCTCTGCAGAGCCCTTCTGCCCTCTAACTGACTAACATCTGCCCCTAACTTGGTGTCATCTGCAAATTTGCTGATGACTGACTCGACCCCCTCATCCAGATCATCAGTGAAGATGTTAAAGAGCACAGGGCCCAGCACTGATCCCTCAGGCACAGCACTGGTGCCTGGCTGCCAGCTGGCTGTGGCACCATTCACCACCACTCTCTGGGCTCAGCCTCCAGCCAGCTCCTAACCCAGCACAGAGTGTTGCTGTCCAAGCCACATTCATCCCAGCCTGGTGCTGCTGGTGTAGGTGAAGGGGCAAGGACTGGGCTGGGGACAGCCACACAGCCCCATGCCAGAAAGGCACTGCCAGCCCTCCCCAGTCCCCACCACAAGCAGGAAGCAGCCAGCAGCCCCCCCTGCAGAGCTGCTCCCTTGCCCAGAGGTTGTTCATCTGGATCCTGGGAAAGAGTTACCTGCTGCTGGAAAGCTCTCAAGCCAACACCTCCCTGGAGGAATGAACCTGCTGAAGGAAACAATTCTCTCTGTGCTCAGATTGTGCTGGGGACAGGTTGGGGTTGCTGCTGCCATGGCTCCAGGGTGGGACCAGAGCCAAGAGGGACCCAGCCTCAGCTGGCTGCAGCCAGGCCCTGGGAGGAACCCAGCCCCAAATCCCCCTGGATGCTCCATGCCCAGTGCTGGGCATCATCCTGGCCCTGATGCTCAGTGGTGATGCTGACTTGGGCCACTGGTATCCAGCAGCAGATTGCATCCATCACTATTCCAAAGGGAGCCAAACAAATGAGATCCCAGGGCATGGACAGGGGCACAGTGTTGGTCCCAGGCATGGACAGGGGCTCAGTGTTGGTCCCAGGGCACGGACAGGGGCTCAGTGTTGGTGCCAGGGCATGGACAGGGGCATGGACAGGGGCAGGGTGTGTTGGCTCCTGAGTGGGTCCCAGGGCATGGACAGGGGCACAGTGTTGGTGCCAGGGCATGGACAGGGGCATGGACAGGGGCAGGGTGTGTTGGCTCCTGTGTGGGTCCCAGGGCAAGGACAGGGGCACAGTGTTGGTCCCAGGGCATGGACAGGGGCACAGTGTTGGTCCCAGGGCAAGGACAGGGGCAGGGTGTGTTGGCTCCTGTGTGGGTCCCAGGGCAAGGACAGGGGCATGGTGTTGGCTCCTGTGTGGGTCCCAGGGCAAGGACAGGGGCAGGGTGTGTTGGCTCCTGTGTGGGTCCCAGCACTCCCAGCTCTCCTCTCCCCCTTTCAGGGCACATTTCATACTCTGCAGCTAACAGCAATCCTGCCCCCTCCCAGCTCTCTCCTCCCCCAGGCTGGTGCTGCTTGGATCCCTGCACTCAGCAGCAGCTGGTGCTGGACCTTCCTACTGCCCCACCAGTGATGCCTGGCCCAGCCCTGCCTGCTTCCCCCTCTGCAGGGCAGAGTCCCAGGGACACCTGCAGAGCCCCAGGGCTCCAGCAGCCCTTTCTGGGGGCTCCTGGCTGCTCACCCCCCCAGGAGTCAGGTGAGGCAGAGGCTGGCAGCTGATGGGCACCAGGCCCACTCCAGTGGGGCCTCATTGGCTTGGGAGCAGGAGCTCTGCAGGGTCTCCCCCTTCTAGCCTGATGCTCCAATCCACCAGTCCCTGGCTGCAGGTCAGTGAAGGCCTTGGGGGTCAATGGTTTCCTGGGAGCTAACTCCCTCCCTGCTCTCCAGCCTGCCCCTGCCTGCACCCAGGGTCACTTTGTGCCAGTGGAGGAAGCAGGAGCAGAGACCAGGTCTGCCCCAGGAGAAGCCCCACAGTGAGTGAGCTCCTGGGGCTGGGGCCCTGAGTCCCTGCAGGCACCTGCTGAGAGCAGGCCATTGCTCTGGGACAGGAGCCACTGCAGGTGACTGATACAAGGCACACTGCCACACCTCCTGTGCCCAGGAGCCACCACCTCACCTCCTGGGGAAGATGCAGCCAGGTTTTCCTGCTGCTGCCTCTGGACTGGCCCCCAGTGTGCCACCCTCCATGGCCCACAGCAGGGAGAAAAGGAACCCTGGAGGGGACCCTGGGGCTCTTCCCCTGGCACTGCATTGCCCTGGCTGCAGCAGATGGATCCTGGTGCAGGACATGGCTCTGCCTGGGTGGGGGAGTGTTGGCTGGGCCCTGCTGTGTCACCCAGCCCTAGAGAGGGGGTGGGGGGAGGCAGTGAGAGCTGGCAGATGCCTGAGCCAGGGCAGCAAACGGGGGTGGGGGGAAGAGGATGGAAGCTGCTGCAGGGAGGAGCAGCTTGGCCTCCTCACAGCAAGTTCATTAACAGCAATTAATGACCCCCCTGGGGTGCAGGACCCCACTTTGGGTGGTCTCACAGTGACCAGCCCCAGGGCAAGGGCTTGGTGCTGGTAGAAGAGAAGAAGGGGCAGGAGCCAGCAGCTGTAAAAAGGTCTCTGTTCACTTCTGACTGTATAAAAACACCAAGAGAAAGCAGGCAGGGAATGCTGGAGCCCCCAGGGGACTTGGACCAGGACAGGACCATTTTCAAGTGATCTGGGCCAGGGCTGCTGCACCCAGGAGCAAATTCCTTTCCTTGCCTTTCCTTCCTCCCCCAAGGGCAGGGTGGAAGAAAGCTGCAGAGCGAGGCTGCCCCAGGGCCACATCCTGCTGCCTCAAGCCTCTGCCACGGGCAGGAGAGGGGCTGGCAGGGGGCAGGAGCCAATCCACCTGCTTGCTGAGGGCCAGGGATCAGCAGGGCATGAATGCCAGCAGCTCCTCCTTGGGTCTCCCCTTCACTGGATCTCCCCCATGTACAGCCTCTTGTCGCTGGATGCAGACAGGACTGGGGGAGAGAGAGGCACAGAGAGAGGAGTGAGGAAAGGCAGCAGCAGCCCGAGGCCTGCCCACAGCCAGCCCTGCAGTCAGAAGGATCATCCTGCTGCTGCTGGAAGTGCTCCACAGAGGCAGAATCTCCCCCACACCACTTCCTGGGCTCGCTGCTCTGATGCCTCAGCAGCTGCTGGACTTCCTGGAGGCCATTCCACAGCCCCAGGCAGCAGCAACCTGGCCTCTGGCTGGGCTGGAAGGGACCTCCAGAGGTCATCTGGTCCTGCCCCCTGCAGGCAGCAGGGACACCTCCAACTGCAGCAGGCTGCTCAGAGCCCCAGCAAGCCTGAGCTTGAATGACTGCAGGGATGGAGCCTCCAGCACCTCCCTGGGCAGCCTGTTCCAGTGCCTCCCCAGCCTCACTCTGCAGAACTTCCTCCTGAGCTCCAACTTCCAAACCATTGCCTCTCATCCTGTCCCCACAGCCCCCTCTGAACAGTCCCTCCCCAGCCTGCCTGCAGGTCCCCTGCAGATCTTGAGCTCTGAGCTCTCCCTGGAGCCTTCTCTTCTCCAGGCTGCACAGCCCCAGCTCTCCCAGCCTGCGCTCACAGCAGAGGCTCTCAGCCCTCTGAGCATCTCTGCAGCCTCCTCTGGCCCCTCTCCACCAGGTC
This sequence comes from Melanerpes formicivorus, assembly GCF_026170545.1. NCBI lineage: Eukaryota > Metazoa > Chordata > Aves > Piciformes > Picidae > Melanerpes > Melanerpes formicivorus. Next base: position 897,544 of record NW_027142470.1, read on the forward strand.
CAGGCCTCTCTTGTGTTGGGGTCCCACAGCTGGACCCAGCACTGCAGGTGAGGTCTCCCCAGAGCAGAGCAGAGGGTCAGGATCCCTCTCTCCACCTCTGGCCACACTGCTTTGGATGCAGCCCAGGCTGCCCTTGGCCTTCTGTGCTGCCAGTGCCCATTGCTGGCTCCTGCCCAGCCTCTCCCCCCCCCAGCACCCCAAGCCCCTTGCTGCTGCTGCACCCTGAGGGGCTGTGTCAGGGTGAGGAGCACTGGGATGCAGAGTGGGCAGTGCCTGGGGGCTGGGTGCCGCTAGAGGGCACAGCCTGGCCGGGAGGGCTGCAGCAGGAGCACCTGAACTCATCAGGACAGGCAGAGCACCACTGGCCCCCGGGGCAGGGCACTTCTGGGGCTGCTTGCCAGGGGCTGAGCAGCTCAGCAGCACTGCAGCTCTTGCCCCAGCTGCCCGGGGGTGGGGGTGGGGGTGGGGCAGGCACTTACTGATGGGCTCCTCCGGGTGGAAAGCCAGCTCGTTGACAGAGCCGGCATGGCCTGGCAGCTTGTACAGGATCCGCCGGGAGGTGGTGTCCCACACATAGACAAACCTGCAGCAGGGCAGCGACAGGGCTGAGGAGAGGGGGGGAGAGGGGCTGCAGGGAGAGGGGCTGCAGGGAGAGGGGCTGCAGGGAGAGGGGCTGGGGAGGCAGCAGGGAGAGGGGCTGGGGAGGCAGCAGGGAGAGGGGCTGAGGAGGCAGAGGGGAGAGGGGCTGAGGAGGCAGAGGGGAGAGGGGCTGAGGAGGCAGAGGGAGAGGGGCTGAGGAGGCAGAGGGAGAGGGGCTGAGGAGGCAGAGGGGAGAGGGGCTGAGGAGGCAGAGGGGAGAGGGGCTGAGGAGGCAGAGGGGAGAGGGGCTGAGGAGGCAGAGGGAGAGGGGCTGAGGAGGCAGAGGGGAGAGGGGCTGAGGAGGCAGAGGGGAGAGGGGCTGGGGAGAGGGGCTGGGGAGACTCAGAGGCTGAGTCTCTGGCCTCCCCAGAGCCAGCACAGCTCACTTCCCTGCTGGCCACACCACTGCTGATCCAGGCCAGGCTGCTGGTAGCCTTCTTGGCCACCTGGGCACTCCCTGGCTCACCTTCAGCTGCTGTCAGCCATCCCCCCCCCAAATCCTCTTCCACCAGGCAGTTTCCAGCCACTCTGGCCCCAGCCTGGAGCATTCATGGGGTGGTTGTGACCCAAGTGCAGGGCCTGGCACTTGGCCTTGTTGAGCCTCATCCCATTGGGCTCAGCCTGGGCAGGTTCCCCTGCAGACCCTCCCTACCCTCCAGCAGATCAACTCACAGCCAGCTGGGTGTCAGCTGCAAAGTGCCTGAGGCTGCCTCCACCCCCCACACACCACTGAGAAAGGTCTGAAAGAGAGCTGGGCCCAGCACTGACCTCTGGCACCAGTGGCACCAGAAAGCTGCTGTCAGAGCACAGCCCTGCAGCAGCCCCTGCACAGCTAACCCAGGGGCCCAAGGCCTTGCCCCCAAGCTGATCAGCCCACACCCCCCCTGCCTCCACCACTGCCCTTGCTGGCCTGGGAAGGAGGAGAGTCACCTCTCAGGCCCCTTACTGGGACAGCTGGCCCTGCTGTATCTGCACAGGCAGGGCTAAACTTCTCCCTCTCCTCTATCAGAGCCTTGTTAAAGTGCTGATGACTCCTGCCCCAGGCCCTGGACTCCAGCCTGCAGGAATTCCACTCTGCATGTCACCAGGGGCATGTCTGGATTTGCTCCAGCAGAGGTTGGTATCCTTCACAGTGACCTTCAGTGGCTGCCTTCTTCCCTCTCCTGGCTTCCTCCCTCTCCCCAGCTGCCTGGCCTGACAGAACCTCTCACTCACAAACCCACTGTGTGCTCACTTAGTCAGATCTTTGTTTCTCCCCACTCATCAATTAAAGTGAGGCTCAACACTGATCCTCACAACACCACTGGTGCCTCTTGCAAGCCACCACTCAGCCATGGAGCTGGGAGCTGTGCTCCTTACCAGTACAAGCCATCCACTACACACCTTGCCCCAGCCTCCCTGTGTCTCACAAGCATCTGCTGGGGGGACCTAAAGTCACCACTCTGTCACCTCCTGATCCTTTTGGTGGATCCCATGAGCTCTGCCAGCTCCTGAGAGCACTGAGAAGGTTTGACAGCTCTGTGGTGGCTCCTCCTCCTCCACCAACACAAAGGCAACACCCAAACACCCCACTGCTGCCATCCACCAGGGCAGGAAACACCCCCCACAACCCCACAGGGACCTTCACAACTCTTGAGCCTTGAGCTTCTCTGAGTCTTCAGATCCCCTTCCTTCCAGGAGTGTCTGCAGAGCAGTGATGGGACTCATGGTAGCAGGGCTGCAGCAGCAACTCACCTGTCAGCTGAGCCTCCAGCAATTTTACTCCCATCTGGGGACCAGGAGCACCTCAGAAGGTTCTACAAAGGAGAAAAACAACCAAACCAACCCCAAAGTTCATGGCCAGATCTATTGCCAAGGGAAGGTTTAAGTTCTCCTCTTCTCCCTGAATCAAAACTCACCACAAGACTTTAACAGAGCTCCTGAGTGCTGCTTTAATGCCCTCCCTTTGGAGGAGGAGATGGGAAGGAAGAGATTTGATGTTCTGGCTGGCAAACACTCAGAGCCTTCTTACTCTACACAGGGTGGGGAGTGAATGTAGGCAATGTTTAATGCCCAGCTGATTGCAGCTGAAGCCAGCACAGATCTCTTCTTGTTGCAGTGCTAATTGGCAGCCCTCTGGGTGCATTCCATCCCCCTTTGGGCTCTTGTTGAAGGTTGAAACTTGGGATTTAGAGAGCAGCTTCCAGGGGAGTCGAGAGGCAGCAGTGCCTGAGGGCCTAGGCTGGGGGCTGCAGGGCTCTCACCTTCTCAAAGTTGTGCACATTGCCTTGGAAGATCTTCACACATCTCTCCTTGGGGGCGAAGGGCCTGACGTCCCAGATGCGAACTGCAAGACAGAGCTCAGGGCTGTCAGCAGCAGAGGGCAGCTCCTGGCACTGCTCCTCCTCCTCAGACATGCTGCTGAGGAGCACTCAGTATTCAGTATCACCAAGGTTGGAAGAGACCTCAAAGATCATGAGGTCCAACCTGTCACCACAGACCTCATGACTAGAGTAGGGAGGACACTACTGCCCACTGCGGGCTTGAACTCACGACTTTCCCATTAAGGGTCTGATGTGCTACCAACTGAGCCACAACCTGGAAGTCAGCTGGGCAAGCTCCCTCAAAGCAGCCTGGGGCAAGGTGGGGGTTGGGCTCCTCTCCCAAGGAACAAGTGATAGGACAAGAGGAAATGGCCTCGAGTTGCTCCAGGGCAGCTTTAGGTTGGACATGAGGAACAATTTCTCCCCTTTGAGGGTTGCCAAGGCCTGGCCCAGGCTGCCCAGGGGAGTGGTGGAGTCCCCATGCCTGGAGGGGATTCAAAGCTGTGGAGATGTGGTGCTGAGGGCCATGGTTTAGTGGTGAGCTGGCAGTGCTGGGTTCAGGGTTAGACTTCACAGGGTCCCAGCACAGTGGGGTTAGAAGGGAGCTCTGGAGCTCATCCAGTCCAACCCCCTGCTCAAGCAGGGCACCCACAGCAGCTTGCCCAGGAGCACAATGCCCAGGGGAGGTTGGAGCCTCTCCAGAGAAGGAGACTCCACAACCTCTCTGGGCAGCCTGCTCCAGGCCTCCAGCAGCCTCACACCAAAGAAGTTTCTCCTCCTGTTCAGATGGAGCCTCCTGGATTCCAGTTTGTGCCCCTTGCCCCTTGTCCTGTCCCTGGGCAGCACTGACAAAGAGCCTGGCCCCGTGTTCTTCCCCAACACCCCTCAGATATTTATGGACATTGATCAGAACCCTTCTGTCTTCCCTTTTCAAGGCTAACAGACCTGGGGCTCCTTAGTTTGGTTTTGCTACATCCAACAGCCTGAGCTGTTCCTTCCTCAGTGTCACACAGAGCTGGTGGAAGGCAGCAGCACCCAGGAGCTGTGCTGTGCCCTCAGGCAGGACATTACATTTGAGGGGCAGCTGAACATGAGCCAGCAGTCTGCCCAGGTGGCCAAGAAAGCCAAAGGCCTCCTGGCTGGGATCAGAAATGCAGTGTCCAGCAGGAGCAGGGAGGGGATTGTCCCCCACACACCTCGAGTGCTGTGCTCAGTTTGGGGCACCTCAACACAAGAGGGATGTGGAGGTGCTGGAGCCAGGGCAGAGGAGGGCAAGGAGCTGGGGAAGGGCCTGGAGAATAAATCTGATGAGGAGAGACTGAAGGAGCTGGGGATGGTTAGTTTGGAGAAGAGGAGGCTGAGGGGAGACCTTATGGCTGTCTACAGCTACCTGAGAGGAGGTTGTGGAGAGGTTGGTGCTGGTCTCTCCTCACAGGTAATTAGTGATGGAACAAAAGGGAATGGCCTCATGCTGCCACTGTGGAGGTTTAGGCTGGACAGTAGGCAAGAAAATTCCCAGCCAGAGTGGTCAGGGATTGGAATGAGCTGCCCAGGGAGGTGGTGGAGTCCCCAAGCCAAGTCACCGCACCAAGGCGGTTTGGCTGTGGTGCTTGGGGCTATGGTTTAGGGGTGAGCCTTGCAGAGCAGGGTTAATGGTTGGACTTGGTGATCCTGAGGGCCTTTGCCAAGCTGAGTGGTGGGTTGTGTGGTTACCTGTGTTGTCCATGGCGTTGGAGAGCAGGTAGGAGCCCTCTGAGCTGAGGCTGAGGCCGGTGACCGAGTCGGCGTGTCCCCGCATGCTGTACGTCAGCTTGTTCTGGCGCAGGTCCCACACCTGCCAGGCACAACACCAGGGGCTGACACAGGGACAGCCAAGAGCTGCTGCTGCTGCCAGAGCATTCCACACTGGGACTGATCAATCAGCTGATGACATCAGCTTGCAGTCTCAGCTGGTGGAGTCTGAGTGGCTGAAACAGGAGGCTAAGGTTTTTGTGTTGCAGGCAGAAGTGCAATTCACAGCTGAAGAGTCAGCAAAGGTCTCCAAACCCCCAGGGCTGCTCAGCCTGCAGAGAAGAAGGCTCTGGGGAGACCTTAGAGCTGCATTTCAGTAGCTGAAAGGGTCCTACAGGAAGGCTGGGAAAGGACTGGTCAGAAGGGCATGGAGTGATAGGAGGAGGGGCAATGGCCTGACACTGGAGCAGGGCAGAGTGAGGTTGGACACCAGGAGGAAGTTCTGCTCTGAACAGGCTGCCCTGAGAGGTGGTTGAGGCCCCATCCCTGGAAACATTTAAGGTCTGACTTGGTGTGGCCCTGGGCAGCCTGCTCTAGTTGGAGGTGTCCCTGCTGCCTGCAGGGCAGTTGGCTGAGATGACCTTGGAAGGTCCCTTCCAACCCACTGCAGTCTGTGACCTGGGAGTTAAAGGTCAGCAGCCCGTGCATGCAGGAGTCCCTCTCTGCTTGGCCCTAAACCCCCCCCAGCTCCCAAATGCCACTGGCTGATGGCACAGTTGTCCTGTCCCCAAACATTTCATGCTGTTCCTTCCCACAGAGGGGCAGTGGGGACAGCTGTGGTGCCAGAGGCACACTTGGGTGGCTCTGTGACAAGCACGTGCCCCCCCACGGCCAGGGAGAGCGAGGCCGCCTGAGCCTGCAGCTCTCAGGAGACTGTCACCAGCTGAATGAAACACTGAGCTGGCTCTCAAATAAGAACTTTCCACACCAGCAGGTGACAAATCAAGCTGCAAACTGGAGCAGAGGGCAGAGGGGGTGGAGGGATGTCATCAGATTTTCTTTGCTTTACCTCATATATGGCTCTGGGATGGGCAGAGGCTGCCAGAGGAGCCAGCAGACTGGGGCGGCTCAAAGGGTGCCAGCAATGCCAGGAATGGCAGGGCTGCCCAGCCTGTCACATGGCACAGAGCCCTGCAGCAGCTCCCTCTGAGCTCACTGGCCCTGCAGGAGCAGCCAGGGCAGGTCTGCAGGGCTCCTGGGACTGGAAATTGGACCTACAGGCTTGTCCTTGAGCAAGGCAGGATGTGAGGGGAGGGAACGGGTCTGTGGGGTCAGAGAGGGACAGGAGGACACCACCACTGCCCTACCTTAATGTCATTGTCAATGCCTCCAGATATGATCTGATCACTGGTGTCATTGAAAGTCACAGCCAGCACCTGGTAGGTGTTCTGAAAGGTCTGGACAGCAGCTTTCTTCCTGATGTCCCACAGCTGCAAGACAGCAGGTGGAGGAGTCACACAGAGACACTGAGCAAGAGAGTATCAGGGAGCTGCAGAGATACTTCGCAGAGGCTTACACCATTCCTGAAAGCCTCTTTTACACCTCAGGAGACCTCTACAAAACAAAACCAAACCAAACCAACCAGAGTTTGGTGTGGTAGGAACTGAGGAGTGCAGAGGAGGGAAGAGAGGCTGGGTTGAAAGATGTCATCAGCAGCCTATCCTCCTTCTCCTACTGCAGGGCAGGGCAAAAGTGCAACTGAGCAAAGGAATCTCCCTCATCTGCACCAAAGGGTGGCAGGAGAGACCAACAACAAACAAAAAAAGAGGATTCCCATCCCATTTCCAAGTTTTACTTCTGGAGTCAAAATTATTAAAGCAAACTTGTCCTGGGCTGATCTCCAGCAGCATTGGCAGCAGGGGCAGGGAGGGGATTCTGTCCCTCTGCTGGGCTCTGCTCAGACCCTCCCTGCAGTGCTGGGGCAGCTCTGGAGTCCTCAGCACTGCACAGACAGGGAGCTGGTGGAGCAGGGCCAGAGGAGGCCACAAAGATGATCAGAGGGCTGGAGAACCTGTGCTATAAAGACAGGATGACAAAGCTGGGGAGAAGAGAAGGCTCTGGGGAAACCATAGAGCAGCCTTCCAGTACCTGAAGGGGCTCCAGGAGAGCTGGGGAGGGACTTGTGCCAAGGGCTGGGAGTGACAGGATGAGGGACAATGGCTTCAAGAAGCTGGATTTAGGGAGGGGAAAAATTGCTCCCCATGGGGGTGGTGAGGTTGCCCAGAGAAACTGTGGAGGCTCCAAGCCTGGAGGTGTTCAAGGCCAGGCTGCATGAGGCCTTGAGCAACCTGGGCTGGGGGGAGCTGTCCCTGCCCATGGCAGAGGGCTGGAACTGGATGAGCTTTGAGGTCCCTTCCAACCCAACCCATTCTGTGGGTCTGTGACCTACTGAAATTCTAGGAGTGGCTGAACTGAGCCACTGAAATGGGAGGACTCTAAGGCCTCTCCCCCACCTCCCACCTTCCTCTCCCTCCAGGCCATCTGCTCACACAACACACTGACCTTCACAGTGCCATCATCACTGCCTGTGCAGACCAGCTGGGGTCCTCTCCTGGCTGGGTAGCAGGAGTTCACAAAGGAGGTGTGGCCCTTCAGCCTCTTCACTCTCTCCCCTGTCTCACTGTCCCACACAGCCACAGTTTTGTCTGTGGATGCTGAGAAGAGCATGCTGCAGGGAGGAATCACAGTCAGGGGCTCCAGTGCAGGAACATTTCTCCCTTCCCACCATTTCCACTGCCAAGTTCTGTCATCACAGCTGGAAGTATCCAGTGGGAACAAGGCCTGGAGTAGAACCTCCCCCCTACACCAGGCCAAAGGTGGTGTTTCAGGGTGGGTTGAGGGGAGACCTTCCCACCACCTCCATTTCCAGCTACATATTGATTGGTTTTCCACCTCTTCAAACACTCTTTGGATGAGCACAGGAAGGAAAACTCAGTGGCAACAGCTCAGATGTTTGTCAGCAAACATCTCACCTGTTTTCTTTTCCTCCCCAGTGCCTCCCAGATGAGTGACACCAACCTTCCCTGCTCCTCAAGACTCAAATCAAGGGCACCAGTGGGTCATGGGTGACCCCAGAGCCACTTCCCCAACCCCAAGCAGGCACCACTCCTTAGCCAGCAAAGCCACACCCCAAGTGCTTGCTGCAGGTGGTCTGAGCAGGGACAAGAGAGGTTGTGGAGTCTCCTATGGAGACTTTCCAGCCCCATCTGGATGCATTCCTGTGCTGGATTCTGTGGTCCTGCTCTGGGTGGACTCGAAGATCTCTTCGGGTCCCTTCCAACCTCTAACATCCTGGGATGCTATGAAGGAGGTGCTGAAGGACTCAGGGCAGCAGAGAGCACCTGCCCTCAGAAAGAGGCAGGCCCAGGGCTGGCTGGCTGGCCCCTGGATGTCACTCACCTGCCATCAGTGTTGTAGTGCAGCTCCATGACAGCTCCACTGTGCCCCTTCAGCGTGGCGAAGTTCTCGCAGTCCCCATAGACGTTCCACAGCACTGGGGGAGGGCAGGGCAGGGCAGGGCAGGGAGGTGAGAGCAGGGCACAGCCAGAGGAAACCTGCCCCAGCTTGGTGGAGGAGCTCTCCACAGACTCAGCAAAACGACCTGTGGGCTGTGTCACCACCCCAGGCTGCCAGCTCTGTGCTCCCCACTCTGGGCTGACACAGAGGCACAAAGCAGTTTGGGTTGGAAAGGACCTTAAAGATCATCCAGTTCCAACTCCCTGCCAGGGGCAGGGACAGCTGCTAGAGCAGGCTGCTCAAGGCCCCAACCAGCATGGCCTTGAAGCCTCTACAACTTCTCTGGGCAACTCACCATGCTCATGGGGAAGAATTTCCTCCTAATGTCTCATCTAAACCCAGCTTCTCCCAGTTTGAAGCCACTGCCCCTCGTCCTGCCTCACCAAGCCTTTGGCAAAGGCTCTCCTCTAGCCCCACTGAGATACTGGAAGGCTGCTCTGAGGTCTCCCTAGAGCCTTTTCAGACTCTCCAGGCTGAAGAGATCAAACTCTCTCAGCCTGTCCTCACAGCAGAGCTGCTCCAGCCCCCAGATCATCTTTGTGGCCTCCTCTGGACTCGCTCTAACAGCTCCACACCATTCTGGTGCTGGGGGCTCCAGAGCTGGACACAGGACTCCAGGTGGGAAATGCAGCCATGAAGAAGCATTGTGCAAGCTCCAGGAGGCCAGAAACTGGTGTGAGCTGCTTTTTGGGGTTAGATCAAGTTGAATCAGTTCAGTAAAACAATAATCTTCCTCTGAGCAAGCCAAAGCAGTAACAACTATGCTCCTGCAGCCTGCTGCAGTCCAACATGGATGGATGGTGAGCTCTGTGTGTGCTGCTTTGGGCTGGGATAGGCAATGGACTCCCCAGTAGCTGCCCTGGGGATGGCTGAACCTGCCTGCAGTGGGCAGTGCTGAATGAAGCCTTGTTTTGCTTTGCTTTGCCTGGGAAACTCTCCTTATCTCAGCCCAGAGTTCCTCACACCCTCCAGGTTCTCTCCCCAGTCCCTGGTGGGCAGTGAGTGAGCCTCAAAGTGAGGATGAGCTTCTAGCTGGGGTTAAACCATGACAGCAAGGGCCCTGGGGACACAGGGCTGTGACCAGCAGAGCTCATTCCCAGCCCCATCTGAGGAACAGCAGGGCATGGACCTGCCAGAGGAGGTGGAAGAAGTTTCTCACTCCCCTCCTGGTGATGCTCTTCACCCTCAGAGCTCAGCAAGCTGACAGCTGAGATAAAACTCCCATGCCAGCACAGCAGCCTGCAATGGAGTGAGCCCAGCCCCAGGCAGTGCTGGCAGGGCCAGCAGGGCTCCCTACTCACAGATGAGCCTGTCAAAGCCAGCAGAGGCCAGGGTGTTGCCATTGGGGTGGAACTTGCAGCAGTAAACCTCTCCTTCGTGCCCCGAGAGCAGCATGATGGGGGCCTGCAGGGAGGAGCAGCGGGGTGGGCCCTGGGGGAGACAGAAGAGCTGGGTTAGGGCATGGCATGAGAGGAGCAAGGGGCAACACTGAGGCATGGCCAGCACAGCAGGACTGCCCAGCCCCACCATCCCCCCACCCCACTGTGCTCTCATGCACCCTTCCCCCTCACCCTTTCTCAGAACCATTTTGTTAAGAGACCTTTAGGATCATGAAGTCCAACCAATGCACCCAGCACTGCCAGCTCACCACCAAACCATGGCCCTCAGCACCACATCTCCAAGGCTTTCAAACACCTCCAGAGATGGAGACTCTACCACTGCCCTGGGAAGCCTGGGCCAGTTCTTGAGAACCCTTTGGAGGAAGAAATTTTCACCCATGTCCAACCTAAATCTACCCTGGCATAAATTGAGGCCATTTCCTCTGGTCCTACTGCTTCTCACCTGAGAGAAGAGACCAACCCCACCTCAGGCAGATGTAAAGAGCCAGGTCTGCCCTCAGCCTCCTCTTCTCCACACTAAACCCCAAGTCCCTCAGATGCTCCTCCCCAGCCCTGTTCTCCAGACCCTTCTCTGGACCTGCTCCATCCCCTCAATGTCTTTCTTGGAGGGAGGGTCCCAAACCCGAATCCAGGATGTGAGCTGTGGCCTCACCAGTGCCCAGTCCAGGGGCACCAGCACTTCCCTATTCCTGCTGCCCACACCCTTGCTGGTCCAGACCAGGATGCTGGTGGCCCTGTGGGCCACCTGGCTGTTAACCAACAACCCCCAGGCCTTATCCACCGAGCTGCTTCCGCACTCTGCCCAATCCTGGAGCGTTCATGGGGTTGCTGTGAGCCCATTTCATTTTCTTTAAGCTCTCGGGGCTGTATCCTGCACACCATCTCCCACCGCGACCTTTCCCCACCCCAGTCCTTGCCCCCTCCCCAAGCCCCGGCATCCCTTCACTGGCCCTCCCCCAGTTCCCCACCGTACCGCCTGTAACAGGGCCCCAGGGGCGGGCTGTGCCCCACCGGTGCCCGGCGCTCCCGGCAGCTCATGGCGGGGCCGCTTGGCCGCCACAGGAACAAGCGGGAGGTCGGGAGCAGGGGCGGCGCCGGGGGCGGGAGGGGGCCCGGGAGCGGGGCCGGGGCCGGGGGCGCCGCCCGGGACCTTTCTCTTCTGCTGCTCGATCATCTCCGCCGGCCGCGCGCGCCCGCCCGCCCCGCCCCGCCCCAGCGCTTCCCCATTGGCCGGCCGCGCAAGCTCCTGCAGCGCCGATTGGCGGAGCGCGACGGCTATCCCGCCTTCCTCTGGCGTCTTTCCTATGCGCCGTGACGCAAGAGAGGTGCCTCGCGCCGGCCAGCGCTCCCCGCGCTGATTGGTTGACAGCAGTGAGGGTGGGCACTACCTAACATGAGTAAAGCCGATTGGCGAAAGCCCGGCGGCAGTAATCACCGCCGGCGGCGATTGGCTGATTAAGGAGGTGCCTTAAGGTGAGGGGGCAGCAAAATGGCAGCCGCCGGAGGCGGCTAGTGATGGGAGAAGCGGGGCGGTGATGCCGCGCTGAGGGCTTCCAGGCAGGGCCTGGCCCTCCGGCCGCACCTTGGGCCCAGCGCACCCCGCTTCTCCGTACCCGGGGCCGGTGCGAGCGGCAGGAACCTGCCGGTGAAGGCAGAGAGCGGCGGGAGCGCCGTGACCGCCCCTGCGGGAGCTCCGGCGTGATCTCGATCAAGGCAAACTAATGACTGTTGCCGTATAATGGGCCTGGCCGCGCGAAGTTTCATGCATTAATTGCGTGTTTCGTCACAAGGTCTCTCTCTGTGCTCGGGCAGTGGCCGCGCCGCAGCGAAATCGGCCTTGGAGGGACGGCTGGGGCTTCTCTGGCCTGGACTCCTTCAGCTCTGCCGCGATGGAGGCCCTGCCCGAGCTCTATGCCATCTTCCAGGGAGAGGTGTGTGGGGAGAGGTGTGTGTGGCTCGGGGAGGTGGCACAGCCTGTGGCATGTGGCTTTTTATCTTGCTCTAGGCACGGCTTAGTTCGGTGGCACTTTGAGTAACTGACCATAGGCACCCATCTCTGTGCATCTATCTACGTGGTTTTGCACAGATCTCCCTCTAGGAGGCTTTCTGGGGGCCTTTCAGTGCTTGCAGGGGCAAAAATAGGATGCAGTGGATGTAAGCTGCAGCACAGGAGCTTCCACTTCAGCAGGAGGGGGAACTTCTTTACTGTAATGGTCAGAGACCACTGGAACAGGGTCCCTAGAGAGATTGTGGAGGCTCAGAATCACTCAGAAAATCACTCTGATCCAAGGCCTGTCTTGACAGGCTGCTGGGCCAGCTAATTTTAACTATATTCTTACCCTGAAAGGTTGGACTAGATGAGCCTTGAGGTCCCTTCCAGCCTGGTATTCCATGAACTCCTTCTTTGGAGACTTTCAAGGCCTGTCTGGGTGTGTTCCTGTGTGCCCTGAGCTAGATTGTATGGCCCTGCTTTGGCAGGGGGGTTGGACTGGATGATCTCTTTGGGTCCCTTCCAACCCCTGACATCCTGCTCTGGCAGGGGGGGTTTGACTCAATGATCTCTTGGGGTCCCTTCCAACCCCTGACATCCTGCTCTGGCAGGGGAGGTTTGACTCAATGATCTCTTTGGGTCCCTTCCAACCCCTGACATCCTGCTCTGGCAGGGGGGGTTTGACTCAGTGATCTCTTTGGGTCCCTTCCAACCCCTGACATCCTGCTCTGGCAGGGGGGTTTGACTCAATGATCTCTTTGGGTCCCTTCCAACCCCTGACATCCTCTGATCCTGTGAACCAGGCTGGATCTAGGGGATGGATCTAGGGGAGAGGCAGATCCGTACCAGCTGCTGTCCTGAACACTGCAGGAGTGATTGGCTGGCCACAGCTGCTCCAGAGCTCCCAAGCTCTGCTGTGTCTAACCAGCTCTGAAGTGGACACCTGCAGGGAAGCAGGGGGACTCTGGGTGCATTTCTAAGCAGTGGTTTGAGGGGAGCTTGCTTTGTGAAGGCCTTCCCTTGAAGTGTGCTGCTTCTCTTCCCAGGTTGCTACAGTGACAGAGTATGGAGCCTTCATCAAAATCCCTGGCTGCAGGAGGCAAGGTTTGTGTCTCTCATTTTGGTCAGAGGGAGTTTTTTATGTCTTGGTGTGCTGTTTTGAGCCAAGCAGCTGTCCTTCAAGCTAAAGGCTTCCAAGCTGTTTGAAAGAGCTCAGAAAAGGCTTTTCCTCTCAATTAGGAAACTGCTGTGGTGCTCAGAAAGTATTTGGATTTGGTTTGGGGCTGAGAAAGGCTTTTTCATGCCACCCAGTCCAGCCCTTGACCCAGCACTGCCAGCTCACCACCAAACCATGGCCCTCAGCACCACATCTCCACACCTTTGAAACCCCTCCAGGGATGGGGACTCCACCACTGCCCTGGGCAGCCTGGGCCAGGCCTTGGCAACCCTCAAAGGGAAGAAATTGTTCCTCATGTCCAACCTAAACCTCCCCTGAGGCAACTTGAGGCCATTTCCTCTCATCCTGGAAGGGGATGGTGTGTTTGTGTGAATACCAAAAAGACTCAGAGGGCTTTTTAGTAGCTCCAGGATGCTTTTGCTGTAGCTCTTCCTAGAATTGTTAGTGTTGGAAGGGACCTCAAGGATCATCCAGCTCCAACCCCCCTGCCATGGGCAGGGACACCTCACACTCCAGCAGGTTGCTCACAGCCACATCCAGCCTGGCTGCAAACACCTCCAGGCAGGAGGCTTCCACCACCTCCCTGGGCAACCTGTGCCAGGCTCTCACCACCCTCATGGGGAAGAGCTTCTTCCTGACATCCAATCTGAATCTACCCACTTCTAGTTTTGCTCCATTCCCCCCAGTCCTGTCACTCCCTGACACCCTCAAAAGACCCTCCCCAGCTTTCTTGTAGCCCCCTTCAGATCCTGGAAGGCCACAAGAAGGTCTCCTTGGAGCCTTCTCCTCTCCAGACTGAACAGCCCCAACTCTCTCAGGCTGTCCTCACAGCAGAGCAGCTCCAGCTCTCTGCTCCTTCTCTGGACACCTTCCAGCACCTCCAGATCCTTCCTGGCACAGAGGCTCCAGAACTGGCCCCAGAGCTCCAGCTGTGGTCTCAGCAGGGCAGAGGGGCAGAATCCCCTCCCTCAAGGTGGTTTTTGGTGCCCTCAGGATGTTTTTGATGATAACCTTGATGTTGGTTGAGCTTTGGGGTAGCATTTCTTGGAGGGCCAAGCTGGGATTCTGTGGAGACTTGTCTTGATGTTTTTTTCCCTCTTCCAACACTGCCCCCAGGCCTTGTGCACAGGACTCAGATGTCCTCCTGCCGTGTGGAGAAGCCCTCAGAGATGGTGGATGTTGGGGACAAGGTGTGGGTGAAGCTGATTGGCAAGGAGGTATGGCTGCCTCTCGTTCCTGCAGTGCTGTGTGGGTGCCCTGGGCTGCCAGAGCCTTGAGAGCTGCTCTGCACACAGGCTGTGAGCTCCCAGTTGGGTTTGAAGTGTTGATTCCAGACACCTGGCTTCTCTTCACTTCCAGATGCAGTCAGAGAATGGGTTGGGTTGGAAGGGACCTCAAAGGTCAGCCAGCTCCAACTCCCCTGCCATGGGCAGGGACACCTCCCACCAGCCCAGCCTGCCCAAGGCCTCATCCAGCCTGGCCTTCAACACCTCCCTTCAATGGAGGGGACATCCACAGCCTCCCTGGGCAACCTGTGCCAGTGTCTCCCCACCCTCACTCTCAACAATTTCTTCCTCATTTCCACTCTCAATCTCCCCTCTCCCAGCTCAAAGCCATTGTCCCTCACCTTGTCCCTCCCAGCCCTTGTCACAAGTCCCTCCCCAGCTCTCCTGGAGCCCTTCAGGTACTGGAAGCTTCTCTGAGGTCTCCCTGGAGCCTTCTCCAAGCTGAACAGTCCCAGCTCTCCCACCCTGTCCCCACAGGGGAGGTTCTCCAGCCTCTGATCATCTTTGTGGCCTCCTCTGGACCCTCTCCAGAAGCTCCAGGTCCTTCTTGTGCTGGAGGCAGTGCTGCAGGTGGGGGCTGAGCAGAGCAGAGGGGCAGAATCTCCTTCCCTGACCTGCTGCACACATGGCTCTGGGCACAGAGATCCCAGTGCTGCAGGAGTGAAGGGAGACAAGGGAGCCAGCAAGACACTTAGCCAGGTGGTGAGGCCTGGGCCTTACTGAAAGCAGGTTCTTCATCTGCTGCCTTGCTGCTGGGGGAGCAGGGGAAGAGCAGCTGTGTTCACCAGCTGCAGTGCTCTGAATGCAGCTGCAAAGTACCAGCACCAAAGCCCTTCCTGCAGTGTCCTTTGTGCTGCTGCTGCCTGCTCTCCAGCACTTCTCTGCCTCCTCTCTAGGCCTCCAGGCACAGTCTGTTAATTAACACACTTATCATTTACTCTTCTCACTGCCTGCCTTCCTCTTGCAGATGAAGGATGACAAAGTGAAGCTTTCCCTCTCCATGAAGGTTGTTAACCAAGGCACAGGAAAGGACCTGGATCCCAACAACGTTGCCCTTGAGTAGGTAAAGCTGCTGAGCTTGCTGCTGCTGGCTGTTCCCTGCCTCAGCTTCCTGCCTCTGCTGCCCTGCTGTTGTTCCCTAGGCCCTCCCTTCTTTGGAGGCTGGGGTCAGAGTGGCTGGAGAGCAGCCAGGCAGAAAGGGACCTGGGGGGAGTGGTTGATAATAGGCTGAACATGAGCCAGCAGTGTGTCCAGGTTGCCAAGAAGGCCAAGGGCATCCTGGCCTGCATCAGGAGCAGGGAGGTCATTCTGCCCTGTGCTCAGCACTGCTTAGGCCACACTTTGAGTCCTGTGTCCAGTTCTGGGCTCCTCAGTTCAGGAAAGATGTTGAGATGCTGGAAGGTGTCCAGAGAAGGGCAACAAAGCTGGGGAGGGGTCTGGAGATCAAGTCTGGGGAGGGGTCTGGAGCACAGCCCTTTGAGGAGAGGCTGAGGGAGCTGGGGTTGCTTAGCCTGGAGAAGAGGAGGCTCAGGGGAGACCTTCTTGCTCTCTACAACTGCCTGAAGGGAGGCTGTAGCCAGGAGGGGGTTGGTCTCTTCTCCCAGGCAACCAGCACCAGAGCAAGAGGAGACTGGAGATGAGGGAGAAATTCTTTAGAGGGAGGGTAGAGAGACACTGGCACAGGCTGCCCAGGGAGGCTGTGGCTGTCCCCTCCCTGGAGGTGTTGAAGGCCAGGCTGGCTGAGGCCTTGAGCAGGCTGGGCAGGTGGGAGGTGTCCCTGCCTAGGGCATGGGGCTGGATTTTGGATGCTCTTTAGGCTGCTTTCCAACCCAACCCCCATGCTATGAATCCCTGCAAGGTGGTGCTGAGGTTTTGCTCCTAGCAGTGTGGAAGGTGAGAGTGGCCTGAGAACGGATTTGTCCTTCCCTTCCCAGGCAGGATGAGAGGAGAAAGCGCAGCTTCAGGGACTCCAGCAGCCAGAAGATCACACTGGAGGCTGTCTTGAACACTGTGTGCAAGAAATGTGGCTGCAGAGGTAGGTGCAAGCAGAGCTGGGGGCACTCCACCCCCTCTCTGGGCAGCCTGCTCCAGGGCTCCACCACCCTTAGACTAAACAGCTTCCTCCTCATATTTAGGTGGAGCTCCCTGTGTTCAGCTTTGTGCCTGTCACCTCTTGTCCTCTCACTGAGCACCACTGGTAAAAGCCTGGCCCCATCCTCCTGACACCCACTCTTCAAGTATTGATCAGCATTGATCACACACACACCCCCTTCCCCCCCAGTCTGCTCTTTTCCAGGCTACAAAGCTCCAGTTCTCTGTCTCTGATGGTCAAGGCCCCATCCCTGGAGGTGTTTAAGCCCAGGCTGGATGAGGCTCTGGCCAGCCTGATCTAGTGTGGGGTGTCCCTGCCCATGGCAGGGGGGTTGGAACTGGCTGATCCTTGAGGTCCCTTCCAACCCTGACTGATACTATGATACTCTTTCCCCCTCTGCTTGTGGCTAACAGAGAAGCTCATTGGCAGCACCTCAGGGGGCTGAGATCCACTTGCTGCAAAGAAACTGAGGGCTGAAGGTCTCCTTCTAACACTTTCCTGCACAGGTCACTTTGCCAAGGAGTGTTTTGTGCAGCCTGGAGGTACCAAATACAGCCTCATTCCAGAGGAGGAGGAAGAGGAGGTGGCAGCAGCAGGATGTGTGAGAGAGAGAAAAGGCAGCATGGCTGAGGATCCTTCCAGGAAGAGGAAGAAGGTAAAAGGAGCCTGAGGGCTGGCTTGGGAAAGGGAGGCAGAGAATCTGCTCTGGGTACTGGCAGTGACAGGGTGAGAGGCAGTGGCTCTGAGCTGCAAGAGGGAAGACTGAGACTGAGATGAGGGAGAAACTGTTCAGAGTGAGGGTGGGGAGACCCTGGGCAAGAGGCCCTCTGAGGCTCTCTTCCAAGCCAGTGCAATCTGGGGATGTCTGACATTCCCACGTGGAGCAAAGTGGCTGGGAATGGGGGCTGGCCCCTGGGCAAACACAGCTGATAAGAGGAGTTCACAGGGTGCTGGCTGGGTCAGGCCAGCCCTGGCAGCAGGGCCCTCAGGTCAGATTAGAGGAAGGTGTTGGGGCAAGAGCAGTGAGAAGGGAGAGGAGCAGGGCAGGCTGGGCTGCTGCCCTTCAGATCTGCCTCCTCCTTTTGGTAGAACCACAGAATTGTCAGGGCTGGAAGGGACCTCAAGGCTCAGCCAGCTCCAACCCCCCTGCCATGGGCAGGGACACCTCACACTACAGCAGGTTGCTCACAGCCACCTCCAGCCTGGCTGCAAACACCTCCAGGCAGGAGGCTTCCACCACCTCCCTGGGCAACCTGTGCCAGTCTCTCACCACCCTCATGGGCAACAACTTCTTCCTAACATCCAATCTCAATCTACCCATTTCTAGTTGTGCTCCATCCTCCCCAGTCCTATCACTCCCTGACCCCCTCAAAAGTCCCTCCCCAGCTTTCTTGGAGCCCCCTGCAGATCCTGGAAGCCACAGGAAGGTCTCCTCAGAGCCTTCTCCAGACTGAACAGCCCCAACTCCCTCAGTCTGTGCTCACAGCAGAGCAGCTCCAGCCCTCTGCTCATCCTCGTGGCCCTGCTCTGGACTCCTTCCAGCACCTCCAGAGCCTTCCTGGCACAGAGGC
The DNA here is from genome assembly GCF_026170545.1 of Melanerpes formicivorus. Lineage (NCBI taxonomy): Eukaryota > Metazoa > Chordata > Aves > Piciformes > Picidae > Melanerpes > Melanerpes formicivorus. Next base: position 915,309 of record NW_027142470.1, read on the forward strand.
TCCAGACCTGGCCCCAGAGCTGCAGCTGTGGTCTGAGCAGAGTGGAGCAGAGGGGGAGAATCCCCTCCCTGGCCCTGCTGGCCACACTTCTCTTGCTGCAGCCCAGGCTCTGCTTGGCTCTCTGGGCTGGAAGTGCTGACTGCTGGCTCCTGTTGAGCTTCTCCTCCCCCAGCACCCCCAAGGCCTTTTCTTGAGGGCTGCTCTCAAGCCAGTCCCTGCCCAGCCTATAGCAGTGCCTGGGATTGCCCTGCCCCAGCTGCAGGACCTTGCCCTTGGTCTTGTTTCATCTTCCTCCCTTCTCAAGGAGGAGATCAAAAGTTCTCAGATGTTTCCCAGTGCTGGAAAAGAAAACTTGGAGCTTTCTGGAGGCAGGATGTGAGCTCCTGGAGATGAATGGCTCTCTTGTTGTCTCAAGTGCCTGCTGTGAGCTGCTCTGGGAGCCACCATATGCTTCCCTCTTGGCTGGGGCCCCAGGGGGTTAACCCAAAGCAGGAATAGCTCAGTCAGCCTCAGAACAATGGCCTGGCTGCCCCCATCCCCTCCCCTGCTCACAGGAATGCACAGATCAACCTTTGGGGTGAGAGGAGAGTGTCAGCTTTGGCTCTTCAGCAGCAGCCCTTTCTGTTCCCTGGTGCTTCCTGGCAGTCTCTGGGTGCTCTTTCCTCTCCCCAGAGGTTCTCCTCCCTCCAGCAGCACCCTGGGGTGCTCACTCCACTTGTTCATGCCTTGCCTTCCCAATGGTTCCTCAGTGCCTCCCTTTTCTCCTGCCTGAGCCCTGCAGCATTCCCAGGATTGACCTTCAGGCCCCAGGCTCTGCTGTGAGCATGGGCACAAATCTGTCCAGGGGCCAGAGCAGGGACTCACAGAATGGTTTGGTTTGGAAAGGATCTTTAAAGCTCATCCAGTCCCAGCCCCTGCAACCAGCAGGGACCTCCCCAGCCAGAGCAGGCTGCTCACAGCCCCAACCAGCCTGACCTAGAATGGTTCCAGGGGTGGGGCAGTCCCCACCTCTCTGGGCAGCCTGGGCCAGGCTCTCAGCACCCTCAGTGTCAAACATTGGTTCCTTATTCCACTCTGAACCTCCCTCTTGAGTTCAAACCATCTCCCCTTGTCCTGTCACCACAGGCCCTGCTCAAAACTCTGTCCCCAGCTTTCTTATTGTCCCCTTGAAGCACTGCAAGGCCACCAGAAGGTCTCCCTGGAGCCTCCTCCTCTCCAGGCTGCACATCCCCAACTCTCTCAGCCTGGCCTCACAGCAGAGGGCTTCCAGCCCTGCCAGCATTGCTGTGGCCTCCTTTGTCCCTGCTCCACCAGCTCCCTGTCTGAGCTATGCTGAGGGCTCCAGAGCTGCCCCAGCACTGCAGGGAGGGTCTCAGCAGAGGGGCAGAATCCCCTCCCTGCCCCTGCTGCCCACCCTGCTGGGGATCAGCCCAGGGCAGTCAGGGCTGGGCTGGCAGTGCTCAGTGCTGGCTCCTGTCCAGCTTTGCACCCCCAAGTCCTCCACAGGGCTGCTCTCCACCCTTCACCCCCAGCCTGTGCTGATCCCTGGCTGTCCTGTCCCATGTGCAGGGCTTTGCACTTGGCTTTCTTGAACCTCTTGAGGATCACTCAGGCCACTTCTCCAGCCTGATCTTGTCCCCTCTGGGGTGGATCTTGTCCCTCTGGAATGCCAGCTGCAGCCCTCTGCTTGCTGTGGTCTCCATAGATGCTGAGAGTGCCTTGATCCCAGTGGCTGTGGCCTTGGTGAAGGTATCAGACAGACCCTTGAGGGGCACTGCTTGTCCCTGGTCTCCACCTGGACCTTGAGTCCTTGCCCTCTGCTGTCTGGATGAGACCATCCAACCTTCCCTTACCCACTGAGCAGTCCACCCATCACATGCAGAGCTCTCTGCCTCTCCTCTGTGAGAGCCCTGTCCTGCCTCCCACACCCCAGACGCCCATAGAGTGCTTTGGGTTGGGAGGGCCCTGAAGGATTCTCCAGTTCCAAGCCCCTGCCATGGGCAGGGACACCTCCCTCTAGAGCAGGCTGCCCAAGGCCTCATCCAGCCTGGCCTTGCCATCCTGAGGCCAGAACTGACTGGAGGGAGAAGCAGAGATGCTGCTGGCCCTGTGCTGTGCAGAGGTCCCAGGGAGCATCCCAGGAGCTGCTGGCTTCCCTCTGTGGGCATGTGAGTGTGCCTCTGGCTGCTGCTCTGGGGGTCAGAGGGTGCTGCAGCTCCTGTGGGAATGTGTGTGTGGGAGGAGGTGTGCAGGGAGGAAGTGAACCTTCTGCTGCTGTGCTCCCCTCCCTCTCCAGAAAGGGCTGAAGTGCTGCTGCAGCATCCCCTCTTCTGCTCAGCTGCTGGCATTCACTTCCCCCTGGCCTGCTTTGCTGATGGCTCTTGGAGCTGGGTAGTCAATGTGGCCTCTGATGGCTTTTCTCTAGCCCCTGCTTGCCTCCTTTTTTACCCCTCTCCTGCCCCTGCTGGCCTCCTTCCTTCCCCTCCCTTCCCCCTGCTGGCCTCCTTCCCTTTCCCCCTCCTTCCTCCTCCTGCCCCTGCTGGCCTCCTTCCCTTCCCCCTCCTTCCCCCTGCTGGCCTCCTTCCCTTTCCCCCTCCTTCCTCCTCCTGCCCCTGCTGGCCTCCTTCCTTCCCCTCCCTTCCCCTTGCTGGCCTTCTTCCCTTTCCCCCTCCTTCCTCCTCCTGCCCCTGCTGGCCTCCTTCCCTTCCCCCTCCTTCCCCCTGCTGGCCTCCTTCTTTCCCCCCTCTCTCCTGGCCCTGTTGGGCTCCTTCCTTCCCCCCTCCCCCTCTCCCACTCCTGGCCCTGTTGGGCTCCTTCCTTCCCCCCCTCCCCCTCTCCAACTCCTGGCCCTGCTGGGCTCCTTCCTTCCCCCCTCTCCAACTCCGGGCCCTGTTGGGCTCCTTCCTTCCCCCCTCCCCCATTCCAACTCCTGGCCCTGTTGGGCTCCTTCCTTCCCCCCTCCCCCTCTCCAACTCCTGGCCCTGTTGGGCTCCTTCCTTCCCCCCTCCCCCTCTCCAACTCCTGGCCCTGTTGGGCTCCTTCCTTCCCCCCTCCCCCTCTCCAACTCCTGGCCCTGCTGGCCTCCTTCCTTCCCCCTCCCTCCCCCTTTCTTTCCTTTCCTCCCCTTTCTCCTCTTTAAGAGCCAAAGCCCAGCCCTGGGAGGATTCCTGGAGTCTCTCTGAGGATGCTGTAAGGTGTGTACCTGGAAATCCACTCTGATTTCTCAGGACCCCCCTCAAAAGCCTCCACAAGAGACCATAACTGCACCAAAGGGGCTGAGGGGAAAATGCTGCAACTGCCTGCAGAGTTCTGGGCCCTCCCCTCTTATCTGCTGATCAAATACTTGGAGTGAGCTGTTGAAACATTCTCCAAGCACAGCCTGGAGCCACTTGCCTCACAAGGGGCAGGAGGGGGCCTGGTGTTCTCCCCCTCTGCTCTGCCCTGCTGAGGCCACAGCTGGAGTGCTGGGCTGAGTTCTGGGCTCCCCAGCTCAAGAGAGACAGAGACCCGCTGGGGAGAGTCCAGCAGAGGCTGCTAAGATGCTGAGGGGCCTGGAGCAGCTCTGAGAGGAGGAAAGGCTGAGGGGCCTGGGGCTGAGAGCCTGCAGAAGAGCAGCCCCAGAGGGGAGCTGAGCAATGCTCAGCAAGAGCTGAAGGAGCTGGGGGGGGCAAGAGGCTGGGGCCAGGCTCTGCTCAGTGGTGCCCAGGGACAGCACAAGGGGCAGAGGGCACAGACTGGAAGCCAGGAGCTGCTGGGGTGTTCAGAGCCCTGTGCCCTAGCAGAGGACACTGCCCTTGCAGCATCCCTCAGCAGCACAGCCTCCTGCCCCAGGAGGTGTTCAGCTTTCCTGCTCCTGCCCTTCTCCCTGCAGTGTTTCCATGTCTTCTCCCCTCTGCTGTTTGTGTTGCTGCCCTGCCAGGCCTTTGCCTGTGGTGGTGGGGGCAGTTTGGCTGGCAGGAGCCCCCCCCCAGAGAGGAGCCTGAGGGTTTTCTCAGCCAGCACAATGCCCACGTGTGTGCTTCTCTCTCCCCTGCAGTCCTGTGACATCCTGTCCTCCCTCCAGCCCCTGCCTGCTGAGGCCCTTTCCCAAGCTCTGGGAATGAAGCTCTGGGAGCTGGGAGGCTCTGGGCAAACTTTCTCACCATGTGCAGAGGCTGCAAAAGCTTGAGAAACATTCTTCCTTCTCCAGAAGGGTTAACTCTTTCCCACCCTCTCCCACAGCCCTCTCAGATTTGCTTCTGCTCTTCCTCTGGGGCTGAGGGACTAGGGAGTGCTTCCCACAGGAAAATGTTCTGGGTGCCAGCAGTGATCCCAGGCCTGGGGAGGTGCTACCAAAACCTGAGCCAGGCCAAGGGGCCTCTAGGTGTGGAGGGAGCTTAGTCCTCTGCTCTCTTCCCTGGAGGCCCTGAGGACTCCTTGCATGATGCTCAGCTCCAGGCTGGGGGCTTTGCTCTTCCCCTTCCCTGCCAGAGTTGCTCAGTTCCTCATGAAGTGAGCAGCTCTCATCCTACAGCATCACAGAGGGGCTTGGGTTAGAAGGGGCCTTCAAGCTCATCCACTTCCAACCCCCTGCCATGGGCAGGGACCCCTCCCACCAGCCCGGGGTGCTCAGGGCCTCATCCAGCCTGGCCTGGAACACCTCCAGGGAGGGAACATCCACAGCCTCCCTGGGCAACCTGTGCCAGTGTCTCACCACTGCCTGTGGTGCAGCAGCACACAGCCCAGCCCAAGCTGCTGGCTTTAGCTTGGCCTTCAGTGTCTGCTGGAGGAGGATTTGTTGTTTCTGAAGCCAGAGACTCTGCTGCTCCTCTCCTGAGCCAGGTCAGGAATCTGCAGCTGAACCTGCACTGGGCTGGAGGTGGCTGGAGCTGGGGGAGGAGATGTCTTCTGGAGAGGAGGAGTAGGCCCAGCCTCCCCTGGGCTCTCTGCCTCAAGCCCCTTCCTTTCCCCAAGCAGCACCAAGACAATTTGCCCTTCAGGGGAGGGTGGTGGGAGGCACTGGAGGGCTGCTGCTGTTCACACAGACCTAAGCCCACTGTGGGCTTGACTTCAAGGTGCTCTCCTGCCCTGGGGAGCTGCCTGGGGCACTCCCAAGGCACCAGCAGAGGAGGGGCAGTCAGGATGTACCCAGCAGGGGGGTGGTTTTCCCCTCTTTGCCTCATTTCCCATGCTGTGCTGTGCTGCTGCTGCTGAGCTTTGTTTTGAGCAGAGCAATGCTGGGTTCACAGCTTGGGGTCCTCCAGGTGACCAGGGGCAGGCTGCTGTGTCTTGGGTGTTCTCCTGGGAAGCCAGGCTGCATGTGGCAGATGCTTTGCAGTCCAGCTCCAGGCAGGGCTGTGCTGGGTGTGTGCCAGGCCTGAGGCAGCACTGCCCAAGGGAGGAGACAATCTCTCACACAGGTCCTAACCAGACTGTGCCAGGAATGAGCTCAGGGCTTCAGCTCTCAAGGACTCATGGAATGCTTTGGGTTAGAAGAGACCTTTTAAGATCAAGTCCAGCCCTGCACCCAGCACTGCCAGCTCACCACTGAGCCATGGCCCTCAGCACCACACCTCTCCAGCTCTGGAACCCCTGCAGGGATGGGGACTCCCCCACTTGCCTAGGCCAGGGCTGCACAGCCCTACTGCAGAAGAAATTGATGTCCTACCTAAAGCTGCCCTGGGGCAACTGGAGGCCATTTCCTCTTGTCCTATTGCTTGTTCCTAGGAGCAGAGCCCAACCCCCAGCTCACTGCAGCCTCCTCTCAGGGAGCTGTAGAGAGCAATGAGCTCTCCCTCAGCCTCCTCTTCTCCAGGCTGAACACCCCCAGCTCCCTCAGCTGCTCCTCCCCAGCCCTGCTCTCCAGACCCTTCCCCAGCTTGGTTGCCCTTCTCTGGACCTGCTCCAACTTCTCAATGTCCTTCTTGGAGTGAGGAGCCCAGAACTGAACCCAGGGTTTGAGCTGTGGCCTCCCCAGTGCAGGAGGACAATCCCTGCCCTGCTGGCCACACCACTGCTGATCCAGGCCAGGCTGCTGGTAGCCTTCTTGGCCACCTGGGCACTCCCTGGCTCACCTTCAGCTGCTGTCAGCCATCCCCCCCAGGGCTTCTTCCAGCAGGCAGTTTCCAGTCTCTGCCCCAAGCCTGAAGCATCCTTGGGGTGGTTGTGACCCAAGTGCAGGGCCTGGCACTTGGCCTTGTTGAGCCTCCTGATTGCCCCTGCTCCCTGGGCACACATTTCTTTCCTGTGCCTTGGCTCAGCTCCAGTGGCTGTAGATGTGCACAGCAGCTGGCTGAGGAGCTTGGCCTCCTCAAGGACTCCTCCTGCCTGCACTCCTGTGAGTGGCATTGCTGTGCCCTTGCTGCTTCTGCTCCCCCATGAGACAAGGACCTGGCAGCAAGAGGCCTGCCAAGGCAGGGGTGACCTACAGCAAAGCTCTCCCAGTCAACACTCTGCATCCCAAGGGTGGCCTGGAGGTCCCTGGGGACACTCCTGGCAAAGGGAGCAGGCAGAGCTGTTGGCTGGGGCACTGCAGGCTGCTCCTCTGACACTGCTTTGGAGTGTGACTGCCTTGCTGTGGAATGTTTGGGCCAGGCACTTGCCCACTGCCCCTCTCCCATTGTGCTGCAGCCCAGGGCCTGGGCACAGCCACACTCAGAACCCACCAGAGCTAGGGGCAGGTGTGGCTTTGTATCTGGCTTACCAAGATCTTCTCCTGCTCCAGGGGTGCCTGGAAGTAGCTGCCTGGGCTTCTCTGACTCATTGGCTCAGGCCTAGGAGACTCTTTGCCACTGCTAAGGGAGAGCTCAGCCCTCTGGAGGTGGGGCCATGGCTCCTTGCTTGTGCTCTGCTTCACAGATTGCATTGGGTTGGAAGGGACCCTCCAAAGGCATCTTGTCCAACCCCTCTGCAGGCAGCAGGGACAGCTCCAGCCAGAGCAGGCTGTCCAGGGCCACAGCAAGTCTGATCTTGAATGTCTCCAGGGATGGAGCCTCAACCACCTCCCTGGGCAGCCTCTTCCAGTGCCTCTCCAGCTTCACTGTGCAGAGCTTCCTCCTGAGGTCCCTAACTCTGCCCTGCTCCAGTTTCAAACCATTGCCACTCACCCTCTCCCCACAGCCCCTTCTGAGCAGTCCCTCCCCAGCCCTCCTGCAGGTCCCCTTCAGGTACTGAAATGCAGCTCTGAGGCCTCCCTGGAGCTTTCTCTTCTCCAGGCTGCACAGCCCCAGCTCTCCCAGCCTGTTTTCATAGCAGAGGTGCTCCAGCCCTCTGATCATCTTTGTTGCCCTTCAGGAGCTGCCTGTGTCCCCAGGTCAGGTTGGCTGGGGCTCTGAGCAGCCTGCTCTAGCTGCAGCTGTCCCTGCTGACTGCAGAGGGACTGGGACTGGCTGAGCTTTAAATGTCCCTTCCAGCCCACACCAGGCTGGGCCTCTCTGAAGTGCTTTGTGTGCAAGCCCTGCAGCCCCCAGCCCTTTCTCTGTGCCCCTCTCCCTGCTCACTGAGCTCCTTCCCAGCACCAGGGAGGGCTTTAGAGCAGGGCTCTCCTTTCAGCAGGCCACTCAGGTCTGCTGCAGAGCATCTTCCTGAAATAGACCTGAGAAGAACAGTGCCTTCCACCTTGTCCCAGGGAGGGTCTGCAGCTGCTCAGAGAACCAGAGAGGCAAGGTGTGCTGGGGTGAGGGGCAGGTGCTTGGTTATTGACACACAGAAGGTGACTCCTTGCCAGTCCCTCGTGCTCCTGGCACTGGGATCCCTGTGCTTGGCACTGGCTGCCCCTTCTGCCTCCTGTGCTGGCTGCAAGGTGGTGATTAACTGATCTGTGAAACTCCTGAGTGCCTGGAGGGCACAACCAGCTCTCAAGAGCTGCTGTCAGCATTTTTTAACTCCTGCTCCTTGCTGGGAGGGGGTGAAGCAACGTGCAGAGCTGGGCTGGCAGCTGGGCTGTGTGTGCTGGGCAGAGCAGAGCCTCTCCCAGCACCATTTGCCCATTAAATGTGTCCCAATTGCTCTACAGCATCATTAGAGAGGCTTCATCTGCATCACTGAAGAGTCTCCATGGCTCTGGGCTGCTCTGCCTGGTGCAGCTCCAGTGGAAGCTCTACCTGGTGCTGACCTCAGGGTAATCTCTGCTTGGTAGTTAGTCAGATGCCTCACAACTGAGGGTTTAGATCCATTCTGAGGTCCCTCATGAGCTTTACTCCAGCACCAGCTGTTCTTAATGCTGCACCCAAATGTCAGCTCTGGAGCTTGCTGCTGCCTTTGTTTCAGAGCTTTGGCAGAAACACAGCCTGGGGGCTGCCCCCCTCCCAGGCTCTGCCTGTGTGTGTGGCAGCTGGGATCACAGGAGGGTGTGCAGCCAGCTTGGGGATTGTGCAAGGTGCTGCTGCTGCTTGTGAGAGGGCTTTCTGCTCACCTGGCTGCCCCTGGGGAGGGGCTGCCCTGCAGGAAGCTCTGACTGCTGGGGCTTGGGCTGTCCAGTGAGGAGCTGGAGCAGGCTGTGGCTGCCCCCTCCATGGAGGTGTTGAGGGCCAGGCTGGATGAGGCCCTGAGCAACCTGGGCTGGTGGGAGGTGTCCCTGCCCATGGCAGGGGGGTGGAACTGATCATTGAGGCCTGTTCCAACCCAAACCATTCACTGACTCTCTGTAGTGAGGAGGGCTCCAGTGCTTGGTTCTGTGGGCTGCTGATGGTGTTGGGGCCAGAGGGATGGCCCCCAGGCTCAGTTGGATGGCTTACAAACCTGTTTTGGTGGCCAAAAAGGGTTAACCCTGCCAACCTCTGCAATAAAGAATGGCCTTAGATGCCTTTGGTGGTGAGGAGACGCTGAGGGCCTGGGGAAGAGCAGCCCCAGAGGGGAGCTGAGCAATGCTCAGCAAGAGCTAAAGGGTGGGGGGCAAGAGGCTGGGACCAGATTCTGCTCAGTGGTGCCCAGGGACAGCACAAAGGGCGATGGGCACAAACTGGAAGCCAGGAGGTTCCATCTGAACAGGAAGAGAAACTTGTTTGATGTGAGGCTGCTGGAGCCCAGGAGCAGGCTGCCCAGAGAGGTGGTGGAGTATCCTGTGGAGAGCTTCCAACCCCCCCTGGCCATTGTGCTCCTGGGCAAGCTGCTGTGGGTGCCCTGCTGGAGCGGAGGGGGGTTGGTCTGGATGCTCTCCAGAGGTCCCTTCCAGTCCCTGCCCTGCTGGGATTCTCTAGCTCCCTCTGAGTTGCCAGTTTCCAGGCTGGGATTCCCATCGCAGTGCCCTCCGGCGCTGGCAGCCTCTGTCCCCTGCCTGCTGCCGCTGGGACCAGGTGAAACCCTGGCTGGCTGGGGCAGGAGCCGTGTGTGTTTTCCATGCCAGAGCTGCCTGCCTCTCTCACAGCCTGGAGGACACTCAGCACACACAGCACAGTGCCATTCCCCCCCCCCATTTCCCCTCCTCTAGGAGAAGAAGAAGAAGAAGAAGAAGCAGAAGAACAAAGACTCCTCCGAGTCGGACTCGGACAGCTCGGACTCGGACAGCGACAGGGCTCAGCCGGCCAGCAAGAGGAGCAAACACTCAGGCAAGGCCAGCAAGGCTCAGAAGAAGAAGAAGAAGAAGCACAGGAGGCAGTCCCGGGAGTGAGAAGCAGGCAGGTGGAGCTTTGGCAGCCCTGAGCCCCTCCTGGTGCGCGGCACAAGGCGGGAGCAGAGCCCGATCCACGCAGCCCTCGCTCCGGGGAAGGGAGCAGGACTTGCCCTCTCCCAGCAGTGTCCCTGGCTGTGTGGCCTCACTGGTGCTGGCTTTGAGACCAGCTGCCCCGTGCAGGCTGCTGTTTTGTCCCCAGGCTGGCTCTGTACACCCCTCCCTCAGCACCTCTCCCATCCCATAGCCTCTGGGTCCGCTGCCAGCACCTCCGACCGGTGCCCCCGGCGTGGCTTCGGCCCCCGACCAGTTGCCTGCAGAAGGTGGAGCTGCACAGCTCTGCTCTTCCTTGCCCAGCACAGGGCCAGGGGTGGCTGTTGCTGAGCCCTGCCCTGGGGCTATGTCCCCCCAGACAGTGCCAGTGTGGAGCTGCAAAGCACCCCCCAGCCCCTCCCTCCTGTCTGCCAGCCTGGGGAGGGCAGAAGCAGCGAACTGGGGAGCAGAGGTGTTGGAAGTAAACATTAACTGGGGTGTGTTTGATGCCTGGGGGAGGGATGGGAAATAAAGCTCCCCAGGCCCCAGCTGCACTTTGGACTGAGTCTTTCCTTCTCTTCATCTTGGGCAGCAAAACCAAACAGGGCTGGGTGGGTGAGGGGGGACCAAACCCTGCACTAGAAGGCTTGGGGCTTTTTTTTTTAAGCCCTGGCTGCTTCCAGAGGTTGCTGGGGGTGGGAAGGGGGTGTGTGATGAGCTGGCCCATGTGAGGAGCCTGCTGCCTGCTATAAAGGGTGACTGGACCATAAATCTTGTAACTGGAGCTGAAGGTCACGAGGGAAGGGCTGGCAGAGGGGCTGGGCCCTCCCCTGCTGCCTCTGGGGTTGCTCCAGGCTGCACTGATCACAGGGGGAGGCTGGGAGCAGCTCGGCCCTGCCAGGGCAGATGTGATGAGTGGGGGGAGTGGAGCCACTCCTGCTGCCTCTGGCTCTGAGGGCAAGTGGGAGTGGGGCTGGGGAGGGAGAGAAGGAGTGGGGCTGGGAAGGCAGAGTAGGGCTGGACATTGGGGTTGGGGCTGGAAAGTGAGGATGGGGCTGGACAGTGGGGCTGGAGAGGGGCTGAGGAGAAAGAGTGGGGCTGGGGCTGGACAGTGGGCCTGGAGAGGGGCTGGGGAGGAAGAGTGGGGCTGGACAGTGGGGCTGGGGCTGGACAGTGGGGCTGGAGAGGGGCTGGGGGAGAAGAGTGGGGCTGGGACTAGGGATGATGAGTGGGGCTGGGGTTGGGGCTGAGCAGTGGGGCTGGGGCTGAAGAGTGGGGCTGGGGCTGGGCAGTGGAGCTGGGGCTGAGCATTGGGGTTGGGGCTGAGCAGTGGGGCTGGGGCTGAAGAGTGGGGCTGGGGCTGGGCAATGGGTCTGGGGCTGAGCAGTGGGCTTGGGGCTGAGCAGTGGGCTTGGGGCTGGGCAGTGGGGCTGGGGCTGAGCAGTGGGGCTGGGGCTGAGCAGTGGGGTTGGGGCTGGGCAATGGGGCTGGGGCTGAGCAGTAGGGCTGGGGCTGAGCAGTGGGGTTGGGGCTGGGCAATGGGGCTGGGGCTGAGCAGTGGGGCTGAAGAGTGGGGCTGGGGAGTGTGGACGGGGAGTGTGGCCAACAAGGGCCCTGTTGGCAGAGCAGGACAGCTGGGGGTTGCTGGGTGAACCCTACCTCCTCTCCCTGTGCTTTGCCCTCCCCAGTGCCTCTCACCTCAGTTCCCCTTGGCTGAGTCCCCCCTTCTGGGCCGGTTCCCTCCCCAGAGCAGGCACAAAGTGACCGTGCCCTTGAGTGCTGGCCCGGGCACTGCCAGGCGGGCACCATCAGCTGATGCTTTGGCCCCAGCACTGCCCAGACTGGTGCAGAGCTGCTTGGGCTGGGCTGGGAGCGTGGCTGGATCCTGGGCAGCTGGCAGCAGAGCTGCAGGGGGGGTACACTGCCGTTCCCCCTGGAACAGCCCATTTGTGAGCTGAAGCACCTCTCCTTGCCTCAGAGAGCTGGGCAGACTGGCATCATGGTCGTTTAACCCCAGCCCTGCCAGGGTGTCCAGGCTGGGTGTATCTCCCAGCGTGGCTCAAGGGTAGGAAGGTGCCCAGGATCACAGAACTGTCAGGGAACTCAAGGCTCATCCCATCCCAACCCCCTGCCATGGGCAGGGACACCTCCCCCCTGCCCAGGTTGCTCACAGCCACCTCCAGCCTGGCTGCAAAACCCTCCAGGGATGAGGCTTCCCCCACCTCCCAGGGCAACCTGTGCCAGGCTCTCACCACCCTGCTGGGGAAGAGCCTTGCTGCAGAAAGCCTTTCCCAGGTGAGCTGAGGGCAGAGCTGTTCCAGCATGGCCTTTATTGCTTCTCCATGTGGACTTTTCCCATTCTTCATAAAAAAACCCCAACCCCCGACCCAAGCCATGAAAGCACCCCCCCAGCCCAGGCAGCCCCTGCAGGTGCTGGGGCAGCAGGTGGCCCTGGCAGGCTGAGAGGCCAGGAGGAGCCGTGGCCAGCGTGGGGTGAGGGCAGGGGGGAGGGTGGCAGGGGGGCACCGGAGGGCAGCAGGGCACAGCCTCTATGTCGCCTTCTCGTAGGTGCGGGTGGAGACCACGTTGCCCAAGGTGAGGGTCTGGTGGCAGAAGCAGAGGAGAGGGAGGGTTAGCTGTGCCCAGCTGGTGCAGCTGCCAGCTGACCCTGTCCCAGGCTGACCCCCCCCAGTATCAGACCGTCTCCACTCCTTACCAGAACCAACTTCCCATCCTTCAGCTCCCGCACCAGCGACGTCTCCTTCCCGTCCCACTTCTGCAGGTGGATCAGTTTGCCTCCATCCAGCTTGACCAGGGACTGGGGGCAGAGAGCAGGACCCCTGTTACCCTCCCCCCGGCATTCCTCACCCCCAGGGGGCTTTGTCCCTGGGAGGGATGGCTCCGGGCGGCCTCGTGCTCACCCCACGGCCCCACGTGGCTGAGGTGTGTGCTGTGGATGCCACCCCAGGGACACCCATCTGGCACACCTCACCTGACTCGGCCAGCTCAGCCTTGGCCACGTCCTGCTCTGGCCACCGACTGGGTCACAGCCTTGGCTGCCCCCCAGTACCCTCCCTGCGGATACCATATCGGTGACCTTCACCTGGGGCCAGCGCAGGGAGCCCTGCCCAGGGCCACTCCCAAGCGTGCCAGAGGGGAACAAAGAGGCCACGCAGATCTGGGGCAGGTATTGGTGCTTTGATCTGGGGCCTCTGCCCACACCCAAGGGGTTTTGGAGGGGCTGCAGCAGCAAGCAGGCCCCTGCTCGCCAGGCTGCTGTTTGCACAGCCGCTGCTGTTGACTCAGCCTCGAAACCCTGCCCGGTGCCAAGGTTGGAGTGACAGCGCGGCACTGCCGGGTTGTGCCGGGACAGGCAGCACCACTGCCCCCCCTGCCACCCACCCAGCTCCTCCACTGCCAGCTGCTGCCTCCTGGGGGGCCCGGGGCCTTGGGTAGGGTGCCCACGAGGTTTGAATGCCCCCAGGGCTTGGGTAGGGTGCCCGCAGGGTTTGGAGTGCCCCCGGGGCTTGAGTCTCCACATGGTTCAGGTGCCCACAAGGTTTGGGTTGCCCCCAGAGCTTGAGTCTCCTCATGGTTCAGGTGCCCTCCATGACTCAGGACCCTCCCCCAGAGCTCAGCTGTCCCCAGGGCTCAGGTGCTCAGTGACTTGAGTGCCCCACAGCCAGGGGCTGCACACACCTTGGGTCTCCCTACAACTCATCTCCCTTGCACCTGGGTGCCCCACAACCCTGGATCCCACCTATCCTGGGTGCCCCACAGCATGGCAGACCCTCCCCCTGCCCTCTGCTCTGTAGCTCCATGGCTCAGGCAGCCACCCTGGCCTGCCCTGCTCTGCCCTCTGGCCGCCAGCTGAGGGGCACCTGAAGGGCATGTCCTGAGGGCAGGAGCTGCCAGCTCCTGAGGGCAGGAGTTGGCAGCAGGTCACAGGGCTCTGCTGCCTTGGGCATAGTTTCCACCAGCTTGGGGAACCTGGTGAGCCCAGTGCCCAGCCCTTGGCCTTGCTGATTTGGTCCTGAGAAGAGGTTTTGAGTCTGGTGAGCCCCAAGGTCGCCCCTAAGGTCCCACCCGAGGTCCCCCTCGGGCTGGGTGGTGCCCAGGGTGCTGCCAGCTGCTGCATGCAGGGGGTGTGGGAGCAGCACTGAGAAACTAGGGGAAAACAGGGGCTAGGGAAGTCCTGGGAGGGAAAAATGTCTCTGCAGGGTGTGAGAGGCCACGAAGGAAGTTCTGACACCTGTCAAAGCCTTTTCTCCTTGCTCTGATGGAGAGGAGCAGCCCAGCCCAGCCCTGCCCAGCCCAGCCCAGGAGATGTTGGCCTCACAGGGAGCTTCCAGAGAGGCATCAGCCCCTGAGCAGGCATTGGCCAGGCTGAGTTGCCCCAGTCCCTGGCTGCTTTGTAGGGCAGGCCAAGAGGGGTCTCAACAAAGAGCTCCTGTGCCACCCACCCTCCCAGAGCGGGGACAGCCCTGGCCCCACATCGCCCACCGCAGCCCTTTCCTCCTCTTGAGCAAGGCTTGGGCGGGAGCTGCTGTTTGCAAGCTTCTTGCACAACCTTCCCGGCAGCTCCGGGGGAGGAAAGCTGCTCCTGGGGGGCAACCCGGCTGGCCGGCGGGGCAAGGAGCGGGGAACCGAGCTGGAGCACCAGCCCCGCTGGGCAAAGAGCTTTTAACGCTCCTGAAGGCAAAACGATGGAGCCCCAGAGGGCACAAAGCCTTTCGGGGGTGGTCCGACCGGGGGGAGGGGAGGGGGCGCCGGGGGCTCACCTTCACATGTCTGTCGTCTGCCGTGGTCTCGTCGAACTCCTCGCCCAGCTTGAAGCTGATCTCGGTGTTCTTGAAGGTGCTCTGGGTCTTGACGATGACCTTGTCGCCGTCCAGCTCGATGATGGTGGTGGGCTTGGTGAGCCCTGCCACCTGCCGCGTGGCGAAGCCCACCCCTGCGGGGAGGCAGCCGTGCAGGCGCTCAGGGTGCGCGGAGGGACAGGATGTGGCCAGCAGCCTCCGGTCCTCGGTCACCCCGGAGCTATTCCTCCCCTTGGTGGCGGTGGGTGAACCCCGAAAGTGCTCCTCGACCCCGGCCCCAGGGGACTCTTTGTGTGCCCACCGCGTCTGGGGGGAGGGGGCTCCGGGGCAGGAGCGGAGAGGGGAGGGGGCTGGGAGCGCGGCTATGGCTCGGGGATGGATCCCGCATCGCCAGCACCCGCCAGCACCCACCAGCTCCGGGGCTGGGTGGGGTGGGGGACACACACCGATCAGAACTGATTTGGGGTGGGGGACACACCGGTCGGAACTGATTTGGGGTGGGGGACACACCCTGCCGGGGAGCTGGGCTGGGGCCGGGGGAGCGGTGGAGGGACGGAGGCTGGATGGGTCCCGGGCAACTCCCAGCACCCCCCGATCGTCTCCCTTCTCCACCAAGGTCTGCTCGGGCCGGGGGGGACAGCGGAAGGACGAAGCCCCCAGCCTCAGCCCAAGAACAAAGCCCCGGAGCCCCCTCCCCCCACTGAACCACCGCGCCCAGGCGGCAGCGGCTTCCCCCCGGCGGACCCCCGAGCGCGGAGGGGCTCGGCCGGGCACACTGAGCGGGGCTGGGGGCGCAGAGAAATCGGGTGAGGGTAGGGGAAAAAAGGGGCGATCTCCCCCCACCCCCCGGCGCCCAAGGCTCACCCAACGCCTTCATGTACTCATCGAAATTGGCCGAGTCCACCAGCTTCCAGGTGCCCACGAAGGCGTCCACCATGGCGGGGGGGATTTATTTCGGGGCGGGGGGACACGGACAGAGAGGCGCAGGCGGCGTGGGGGGGTCCCGGGGGTCCGGCCGGCTCTGAGCGTGGCACCGCAGCCCCAGCTCGCAGCTGCCTGCCCGCCCCGCGGCCGCCTTAAATAATGTCCCCATCACATGATTGGGAACCAGAAATACTCCTCGGCAGCGCTGCCAGCGGCCACCCCGGCCCTGCCCCGACACCCCGGCCCTGCCCGCACACCCTGCCAGCCTGCCGCACTGCCAGCCTGCCACACTGCTCCCCTGCCAGCCTGCCACACTGCCACACTGCCACCCTGCCAGCCTGCCAGCCTGCCCCCCGCCAGCCTGCCCCCCGCCAGCCTGCCACACTGCCACCCTGCCAGCCTGCCACACTGCTCCCCTGCCAGCCTGCCACCCTGCCAGCCTGCCACACTGCCACCCTGCCACCCTGCCAGCCTGCCACACTGCTCCCCTGCCAGCCTGCCACACTGCCAGCCTGCCACACTGCTCCCCTGCCAGCCTGCCGCACTGCCAGCCTGCCACACTGCCAGCCTGCCACACTGCTCCCCTGCCAGCCTGCCGCACTGCTCCCCTACCAGCCTGCCACACTGCCACACTGCCACCCTGCCAGCCTGCCCTCCGCCAGCCTGCCCCCCGCCAGCCTGCCACACTGCCAGCCTGCCACACTGCTCTCCTGCCACACTGCCACACTGCCAGCCTGCCACACTGCCACCCTGCCAGCCTGCCACCCTGCCACACTGCTCCCCTGCCACCCTGCCACACTGCCACCCTGCCAGCCTGCCACACTGTTCCCCTGCCAGCCTGCCACACTGCCACACTGCCACCCTGCCAGCCTGCCACACTGCTCTCCTGCCAGCCTGCCACACTGCCACCCTGCCACACTGCCAGCCTGCCAGCCTGCTCCCCTGCCATGCTACCACCCTGCCAGCCTGCCAGCCCACCAGCAGCCACCAACCTCTGCCCACAGCAGCTGGTGGCACAGAGCCAAGTGGGTCAGCTGGCAAATGAGTGAGTCATGGCAAATGCCATGAACTGTGCCCAGGCTCTGCCCCCCCGTGCCCGTGGGGACACTGAGGCAGGGCAGAGGTGTTGCTGCCCCATGGCAGCCCCAAGGGAAAGGGGCTCCAGGGAAGGTGCTGCCCAGGGGCTGTGGGCCGTGGTCAGGCCATGGGGACAGCAGCAGGGGCCTTGTGCTGCAGGGTGCTGAGTCCTGGGGACAGGGCAGCTGAGCTGGGTGAACAAACGGTCACACATGGGGCCCAGCAAGTGCCAGGGTGGGGGCACATGTGTGACCCTGTGTGTGCAACACGTGTGTGGGCACATGTGTGACCCTGTGTCTGCAACACGTGTGTGGGGGCACATGTGTGACCCTGTGTGTGCAACACGTGTGTGGGCACATGTGTGACCCTGTGTCTGCAACATGTGTGTGTGGGCACATGTGTGACCCTGTCCTCTGTGTGTGTGTGCACATGTGTGATCCTGTCCTGTGTGTGTGTGGGCACATGTGTGACCCTGTCCTCTGTGTGTGTGTGCACATGTGTGATCCTGTCCTGTGTGTGTGTGGGCACATGTGTGACCCTGTGTCTGCAACATGTGTGTGTGGGCACATGTGTGACCCTGTGTCTGCAACACGTGTGTGTGGGCACATGTGTGACCCTGTGTCTGCAACACGTGTGTGTGGGCACATGTGTGACCCTGTGTCTGCAACACGTGTGTGTGGGGGCACATGTGTGATCCTGTCCTCTGTGTGTGTGGGCACATGTGTGACCCTGTGTCTGCAACACGTGTGTGTGGGGGCACATGTGTGATCCTGTCCTCTGTGTGTGTGGGCACATGTGTGACCCTGTGTCTGCAACACGTGTGTGGGGGCACATGTGTGACCCTGTCCTCTGTGTGTGTGGGCACATGTGTGACCCTGTGTCTGCAACACGTGTGTGTGGGGGCACATGTGTGATCCTGTCCTCTGTGTGTGTGGGCACATGTGTGACCCTGTGTCTGCAACACGTGTGTGTGGGGGCACATGTGTGACCCTGTGTCTGCAACACGTGTGTGTGGGCACATGTGTGACCCTGTCCTCTGTGTGTGTGGGCACATGTGTGACTCTGTGTGTGCAACACGTGTGTGTGGGCACATGTGTGACCCTGTCCTGTGTGTGTGTGTGGACATGTGTGACCCTGTCCTCTGTGTGTGTGTGGGCACATGTGTGACCCTGTCCTCTGTGTGTGTGGGCACATGTGTGACCCTGTTCTGTGTGTGTGGGGGCACATGTGTCACCCTGTCCTCTGTGTGTGTGGGCACATGTGTGACCCTGTCCTGTGTGTGTGTGGGCACATGTGTGACCCTGTCCTGTGTGTGTGTGAGCACATGTGTGACCCTGTCCTCTGTGTGTGTGAGCACATGTGTGACCCTGTCCTCTGTGTGTGTGGGCACATGTGTGACCCTGTCCCTGCTCCGTGTCTGTGAGGACCCACACTGTGCCCCCAGTGGTGCTCTGTGTGTCAGGTGGCACTGAGGACAAGGACAGCCGTGGGGCCATGGGACCCACAGTGTGTCCCCTGCCAACACCTCCCCTTGCTTGGGGCTCCGGTGGCAGCAGGGTCCCCTGCGGTGCATCCCGGGGCACTCGGTGCCTCATGTCACTGCCCTGTGACCCCCCGGGCAATGGCAGGTCCCAGCTGTGAAGCTCAGCTGTCCCCAGGCCAGCTGGCCGCAGCGTTTCCCCATCCTGGGGACATGGAGGTGGCAGTGAGCAGGTCCGGGAGGGACACACAGTCAATGTCTCCCTCTGCCTGCTCCCCAGGTGTCACCACAGACGCCCAGCCGGGAGCTGGCGCTCAGCCTCCCTCCCCCGGCACTGCCAGCCCGAGGGACCCCCGCCCCGTGTCCCCACTCCCCCTCCCCGCCTGCGACACCCCAGGCCTCAGGGGTCCTAGGGACAGGCAGGGCTCCGGGGTCCCCACTCACCCCCACCCCTGTCTCCTCCTCATCCTCCTGGCTCTCAGGGTCCTGGTCCCCACTCGTGCTCCCAGCCCCGCCCCCGAGACATCAGGGCCATGGGAAGGGGGTGGTGACAGGTGTGGCTGCCCACGCAGGGGGACACCCACCCACGTGGACGTCCATGCTGACAGACACCCATCCTGCGCAGCAGCACCACCCACAGGCACACAGCAGCACCCACAGGGACACAGCAGCACCCACAGGGACACAGCACCACCTAGAGAGGCTCCCATGGGCCCCCCATGCTCAGAGACCCAGGACACACATGGGCAGCAATGCATGGGCACCCACTCACACGGGTGGGCACCCCCACACAGGGGCATCCAAGCACATGGGCACCCACTCACACGGGTGGGCTCCCACATACATGACACCCACCCGCAGGGACACCCAAGCTCATGGACACCCAAGCACACATGGTGCCCATGCACACAGCACCCAGACGTGTAAGCAGGCTTGCAGATGGGTGCCCATGTGCTTGGTACCCACCCAGAGCAGCACCCCTGCACAGACACCCCTCCCCACACAGACAACAGACAGAGCAGATGCCCACGTGTCTGAGCAGCCAAGCACACACACAGCACCTGGTGCCCACATACACACGATGCCCACACACACAGATGCCCACACACACCATGCCTACACACACGATGCCCGGGCAGGAGTGTCCTCATCCCATCCCCCGGAGGAAGAGAAGGTTTGGGGAGCGCGTCCTGAGGCTGCCAAAGCTCAACCCCGTGTCGTGCACACGCCTGAAGCCCCACGGGACACATCTCGTCCTGGTCTCTGCTGCCTTCCTCCCTCTGAGCTTTCCCCAGGGACATGGAGGGATGCCAGGGCTGCAGGAGGGCAGCAGGCACGGGGAGCCATGGCATGGAGGGGCTGGGGTGATGCACAGGGCTGGGGATGCCCGAGCCAGCATCACCCTGCTCAGCCCCTCCCAACCCCCTGTCCCCAGGAGTCGGAGAGCCATGGAATGGTTTGGAAGGGACCTTTAAAGCTCATCCAGTCCAACCCCCCTGCAGTCAGCAGGGACACCTGCAGCTAGAGCAGGCTGCTCAGCGCCCCGGGGGAGCTGAAACCCCTTCACCCAGGGGGCAGGGTCCACCCTGGGGTGCTCCACTCCCTTATCGAGGTTCTGACTGATGGGGTGGGGGTGAGGCTTTACTTAAGGACTGGGTTGCGCAGTGGTTTCCTCCCCCCCGCCCCTGCTTCTGGAGGAAAGCTCCTTCGTCACCCAGAAGAACGGCCAGGAGACGCTGGTGGTACCCAAACCATCACAGTGAACACCACACTCAGCTGGGAACACCCGCGGGCAGCTCCGGCGGCCGGCAGAGAGAGCACCCCCCCCCCCCCGCCGCCCCCCTGCGCTCGGCTCTGCCAGGTGCCCCGCAAGAAAATGCTGCTCCCTCCTGGGGAGGCAAAAAAACCCCGAAATAATGAATCAATCCACCCCCCGGGGTCCTTGCCCAGGACACGGGTGGCGATGGCCCCTTGGTCACGGCAGGTCCCCGCCAGGCGATGCTCCCCCCCCGAGGGCGGGTGGGGGCTGCTGCCCGGGGGTCTCGCCGCGGTAGCACCGAGGAAAACCCAGCGGACTGCGGTCAAGCCAGGAAAGCCTGGGCTGGAGCTCCACAGCCTCCTCTTTCCTCCGCTGGTCAGCAACGGCCCCCCGGGAGCGGGGTTAGGAGGTGTCCTTCAGCTCGGGGCTGGGGGGCTGCGGAGGGGGCACCTCCGCCGAGGGCGACTGCATGTCCTGGGCGCTGCCTGTGGGGAGAGACAAAGGGGGTGAGCGACCTCGGCTCCTGCCCACCCCACGCTCTCTTCCATCTTCCTCCTCCTCCTCCTTCACCTTGCCGTCGCGTACCTGCGTTCAGGGACATCTCTGCCAGCTTGAGGGGCAGGTCGGAGGGGCTGACGCCGGCGGGGGAGCCCAGGATGTCGGGCAGGGCATTGCGCCGCCCAGTCCTGCTGGAGGAGGCGAAGTCCAGCACGGGTTCCACCTCGGTCATGCTAACCCTGCGGAGACACGGTCCCCTGCCTTGTCACCTCTTTGAGCGCGGGGGGCAAAGGGACCCCGGCAGGATGCCCCCGCTGAAAGCACGCAGCGTCCCCTGCCCGCAGCTGCCCGGCAGAGCTCAGTCCTGGGGAGCCTGCCCAGTCGTGGGGAGCCTGCCCAGTCCTGGAGAGCCTGCACGGTCCTGGAGAGCCTGAACGGTCCTGGAGAGCCTGCTCGGTCCTGGAGAGCCTGCCCACATAGCTGCAGGCTCCCCAGGACTGAGCTCTCCTTGGCAGCTGCAGGCTCTCCAGGACCCGTGGGACTCCCCCATCCCCATGGACAGCACCTCTGGGTGCTGAGCTCTGGTCACAGTATGATGGAGGAAGGAGGTTCCTCAGGGGTCACAGACTCACAGAATGTTAGGGGCTGGAAAGGACCTCAAGAGATCATCCAGTCCAACCCCCTGCCAGAGCAGGGTCTCCTCTACCAGGTCACACAGGAGCACACCCAGGTGGGTCTTGAATATCTCCAGAGAGGGAGACTCCACAGCCCTCCTGAGCAGCCTGTTCCAGTGCTCTGTCACCCTCACAGTGAAATCATCCTTCCTCCTGTGTCCCACCAGCACCCTCCCCCTGAGCAGCCTTACCGGGCACCCTCCAGCCTGGCCTGGCACTGTGTGTCCCCGGAGCCCAGGGTCCTGCTCCTGGCCTGCTGATTCCTCTCCCGATGTCTCCCAGCTGGGAAGGGATCTCACTGGAGGTGAGAAACCCTGACTGGGTCCCCTCTGGCTCTGACCTGGGAGGAGGCAGAGCAGGGAGTCAGTGGTGGGGCTGGGGGGAAGGAGGAGCAAGCCTGGGGAGGGGAGAGGCCAGGTCCCCATGTGGGGCACACAGAGCACCCAGCCTCCCCCTCCCAGGGTGGCTGCACCAAGCTGGGCTGTGGAGGGCAGGGAGGGATGGATGGAGAGCAGGGATGGGGAGGTGACCCCCAGCTGGGAGGCTGAGAGGGCACAGAGGGACTGGCTGCAGTGCCAGGGGACAAGGACACATCGTCCCCAGTCTGAGGACCCCACTGTGTCCCTTGGGCAGTGGCTCTTGCTGAGCCAGAGCAGGCAGTGCTGTGCTGAGGTGCCCTGGGTGGATGTGTTCCCCTGGCACTGGGCAGAGCCCACCAGTGTGGATCCCACCCCAGTGCACACCACTGCTGGGGGCTCACCAGGAGGTTTGCTCAGTGCTGGTAAATATTTGCAGGAGGGTTTTGGAGCTGCAGGTAGGAGGTGGCACAAGGGTGACACAGGA
This sequence comes from Melanerpes formicivorus, assembly GCF_026170545.1. Classification (NCBI taxonomy): domain Eukaryota; kingdom Metazoa; phylum Chordata; class Aves; order Piciformes; family Picidae; genus Melanerpes; species Melanerpes formicivorus. Next base: position 937,003 of record NW_027142470.1, read on the forward strand.
CCTTGCAGGGACAGGGGTACCCTCCACCCTCCCCAAACTCCTTCCACCTGCTCATGGGGTGCAGAGACCTTCAAGCCATCACCCCAGCAGCCCCAGTTAGGTGCAGGATTCCCAAGGTGATCACACCAGCAACCCCAGTTGCATGGAGGAGCCCAGGGTCATCCTAGCAGCCCTTTTTTGGGTGCAGAGATCCCCATCCCATCACCCTGGCAGCTCCAGATGGGTGTAGGGACCCTCAAGCAACCATAGATGGGTGTGAAGACCCCAAAACCATCACCTGGATGGGCTCAGTCAGGGTCAGGGACCTCCAAGCCATCACCCCATCAGCCCCAGGTGGGTATGGAGACCCCCAGACCATCACCCATCAGCCCATAGGTGCTCCAGGTCAGACACTTGTGGTGATGCTGGGGCTGGTGTCACCAGGCTGGTGTTGGTGGGAGCTTGTCCACCTGTAGGGTGATGAACTTACCAGTGTCCCCCTGGGAACCACTCTCTGGTGCAGGACAAGCCAAGGTGCTCCAGAGCTTGGGTGCAGGCACTGTGCAGAGCAGGACAAGAGACCCTGGCTGTGTGAGGAGAAGAAATGAATCCTTAACCTGGGAGCTGGTGAGTCAGAGAGCCATGGGATGGCTTGGGGTGGAAGGGACCCCAAAGATCATCTGCACCAACCCCTGCCATGGGCAGGGACACCTCCCACCAGCACAGGTTGATCAAAGCCTCATCCAGCCTGGCCCTGAACACCTCCAGGGAGGGAACATCCACAGCCTCCCTCGGCAACCTGTTCCAGTGTCTCCCCACTCTGAAGACTTTCTTCCTCATCTCCAGTCTCAGTCTTCTTGCTTCCAGCTCAAAGCCATTGTCCCTTGTCCTGTCACTCCCAGCCCTTGTCAAAAGCCCAGAAGGCAAATCACAGCCTGGGCAGCACCCAAAGCAGTGCTGCCAGCAGAGCCAGAGAGGTGATTCTGACACTTTGCTCTGCTGAGACCTCACCTGCAGTGCTGTGAGCAGCTCTGGAGCCCCCAGTATAGGAAGGACCTGGAGCTGATGGAGAGGGTCCAGAGGAGGGCAACAAAAGTGATCAGGAGGTTGGAGCAGCTCTGCTCCAAGGACAGGCTGAGGGAGCTGGGGGTGTTCAGCTTGGAGAAGAGAAGGCTCAGGGAGACCTTAGAGCAGCCTGCCAGTACCTGAAGGGCTATGAGAAGGATGGAGAGAGCCTGTTCCCAAAGGCCTGCAGGGACAGGACTAGGGGCAATGGCTTCAAACTAGAGAAGAGCAGATTCAGACTGGATGTGAGGAAGAAGTTCTTCCCCATGAGGGTGGTGGAACCCTGGAACAGGTTGCCCAGGGAGGTGATTGAGGCTCCATCCCTGGAGATGTTCAAGGTGAGGCTGGGCAGGGCTCTGGGCAACCTGATCTAGTAGAGGATGTCCCTGCTGACTGCAGAGGGGGTTGGACTGGATGAGCTTCGGAGGTCCCTTCTGGCCTGGACCATTCTGTGGTTCCATGACTGCACACAGAGCAGCAGCCAAGGGCACACACAGCTGCACACAGCCACACACAGCTGGCATCCCAGCACCACAGCAGCCCTGCAGGGCTGGACCAGAGCTGCCTTCCCAGCAGCCCCAGCATCTCCTGCTGGCTCCAGAGTTGGAGAACCAGGCAGCAAATAACCTTCAGGACCAGCTTTGATGCTGCCCACTCCCCTCCTGCAGGGAAACCTCTCCAGGGACACCCAGGATGTGCCACCCATCAGGGGTTACACCTCCTGCACCTCAACAAACCATGCAGAGAGTTTCCTACTGGGGAGGACAGAAAAGCTGCTGGCACCCCAGAGAGCACTGAAACCCCCAGGGAGCTGTCATGGCATGGAATCCTGAGCACCCCTGGGATGAATATTGTAGTCACAGGGAGCCCATCCTCTTGTCATCCTGAATCCCTTGGGATCAAGGTGCCAGACACCAATGCCCATCCTGTGCTGATCACTGCCACCCATCAGGGGCAGCACATCAAGGTGCAAGGCACCAATGCCCATCCTGTGCTGATCACTGCCACCCATCAGGGGCAGCACATCAAGGTGCAAGGCACCAATGCCCATCCTGTGCTGATCACTGCCACCCATCAGGGGCAGCACATCAAGGTGCCAGGCACCAATGCCCATCCTGTGCTGATCACTGCCATTCATCAGGGGCAGCACATCAAGGTGCAAGGCATCAATGCCCATCCTGTGCTGATCACTGCCACCCATCAGGGGCAGCACATCAAGGTCCAAGGTGCCAATGCCCATCCTGTGCTGATCACTGCCACCCATCAGGGGCAGCACATCAAGGTGCAAGGCACCAATGCCCATCCTGTGCTGATCACTGCCACCCATCAGGGGCAGCACATCAAGATGCCAGGCACCAATGCCCATCCTGTTCTGACTGCCACCCATCAGGGGCAGCACATCAAGGTGCCAGGCACCAATGCCCATCCTGTGCTGATCACTGCCACCCATCAGGGGCAGCACATCAAGATGCCAGGCACCAATGCCCACCCTGTGCTGACCACTGCCACCCATCAGGGGTGCTGGCCAAACCATGTTGTGTAAAGCTGGCACAGGCAGGGGCTGTTGCTGGGAGGCTTAACATGATCTCAACTTAAAGAAGCTCCTGGAGTCACATGGGAGGCCCTCAGGGCCAGTGGTTCTTGCTTTAATGCCCCTAATGAGATATAGGAGAGCAGGGCAGAAATAGACCTTAATCCCCCCTGGAGATGGGCTGTGGTGGAAGATCCCAGCAAGAGGTGGAGGGAGGATGTGGCACTGGGATGTGCCTTGGGAATCATGGCAACCCCAGCCCAGCATAAGCTGCCTCGTGCACAGAGGTCAGCAGGAGAGCAGAAGGTTCCCTTCCAGGCCATATTCAGGCTGGGGTGTGCCCAAACCTTGAGCACCTTCATGCAGCCCAGCACAAGGGCTCCATCCCTGTGCTGCTGCTGAGCCCTCTTGTGCCCTGTAGGTGAGAGCTGTGGGCACAGGCTGGGCTGCTGGCATGCTGAGGGCCATAACTTGGCACAAGAGAGGAAGGTGATGGTTGGCTGAAGGCCAGTGGCTGGGATGCAAAGTGGTCAGAAGATGTTAAAGAGGAGACATTCTGCCATCTCACCATGGCCAGGATGTGCTGTTCCCCATCAAGTGCTGCTGCAGATCCTCATCCCATGCCCAGGGTCCAGGCTGCCCAGTCAAGGTGGGCAGAACTGGACCTTGCCTTTGGCATCCAAGCTCCTTGCAGGATGATCTGCTGCAGGAAACACCTCCTGAGCCCTGTTTGGGATGCTCCCCACGGTTGGCCTTTGACATTTGGCTATGAGCTACCAGCCTGGAGCAGCCCAGGGTGCTCCTGTACCTGCAGGCAGGGAGAGGAAGGGTTCCTGCCCCTGCTCCCTGCTCACAGGCTCACAAGATGTCAGGGGTTGGAAGATCATCAAGTCCAAGCCCCCTGCCAGAGCAGGAGCATAGAATCCATCACAGGTCACACAGGAACACATCCAGATGGGGCTGGAAAGACTCCAGAGGAGACTCCACAACCCTTCTGGGGAGCCTGCTCCAGTGCTCATCTGCTCTCTGCTCCAAACTTCCTCATCCAAGCCCCAAAAGCCCAAATCCTTGGCTTGTCAAGGAGGTGCTGGGCCAGCTTGTGCTAGACCATGATTTGGGCAAGAAATGTTGGACCAAATGATCCTTGAGGTCTTTTCCATCCTGGGATTCTATGATCATCCTCTCCCAGCCTTGGGCCAGGGAAGCTGCAGGATGGACCCAGCCCAGGGACTGACCAGGCTGGGAAACAGCACCAAGGGGTGGAAATGGCCACCCACAGGCAGTGATGGGCAGGGACATGCTATAGCCAACCTGTGCCAGGCCTGGGCAGGTCCAGAGGAGGCCACAAAGATGATCAGAGAGCTGAAGAACCTCCCCTGGGAGAGTTGGGGCTGTTCAGCCTGGAGAAGAGAAGGCTCCAGGGAGACCTCAGAGCAGCCTTCCAGTACCTGAAGTGGATACAGAAGAGCTGGGGAGGGACTTGTGACAAGGGCTGGGAGTGCCAGGATGAGGGACAATGGCTTTGAGCTGGGAGAGGGGAGACTGAGAGTGGAGATGAGGAAGAAATTGTTGAGAGTGAGGGTGGGGAGACACTGGCACAGGGTGCCCAGGGAGGCTGTGGATACTCCCTGCCTGGAGGTGTTGAAGGCCAGGCTGGATGAGGCCTTGAGCAACCTGGGCTGGTGGGAGGTGTCCCTGCCTGGTTGGAACTGGATGAGCTTTGGGGTCCCTTCCAACCCAAGCCATTCTGTGATGCTGTGTTCAGCAATGTGGCTGCAGGCAGCAGTGGCTCTGCCCAATGTACTTTGTGAGAACACAGCAGATGCTGAGCAGGCAGCTGGTGCCATGCAGAGATGAACTTCATCAGCTGCCAGCAGCACATAAAGATCTGCCAGGATCTAGGTAGAGAATCATAGAAGCACAGAGTTGTCAGGGTTGGAAGGGACCTCAAGGATCAGCCAGTTCCAACCCCTCTGCCATGGCCAGGGACACCTCACACTACAGCAGGTTGCTCACAGCCACATCCAGCCTGGCTGCAAACACCTCCAGGCAGGAGGCTTCCACCACCTCCCTGGGCAACCTGTGCCAGGCTCTCACCACCCTCATGGGGAACAACTTCTTCCTGACATCCAATCTCAATCTACCCCTTTCTAGTTTTGCTCCACCCCCCCAGTCCTATCACTCCCTGACAGCCTCAAAAGAAGGGAACATGGCAAGAGATTCTGTCCCAACCTCATAATCTGCAAGGCAAGGGGAGAGGATGAGAAGGGAAAACGCTTCTGGGGTGTTGGCTGGGGCAGGAATGCTCAAGGTGAGATGCAGAGTGAGGTGGAGAATAGGATTGCCTCAGGAGCAGAGCATGGGAAAGTCCCAGCCCAAGTGCCTGGAGCTGATGATCCCTCCTGGAAGCGGTGCTGGGTGGGATGTAGCTGCCAGCACCTGCCCTGGGGGGATGCTGGCACCTCACTGCCGGCCCTCAGCAGTGAAACCTCTCTGGTCATGGACTGGATCTTTCACCCCTAAATCTCCAGGCAGACTGGGAAGGTGCCTGGGGCAGCTTGGGTCCTGCCTGGCACCTTTGGGGCGATGGTGACACAGCACAGAGTGCAGCAGCACAAGGGACACAATCGAGCTTGCACCTGGCTGCTCAGAACATCCTTGAGCATCACCAAGGTCTCCTCACTCTTCAGGGCCTCAGCTCCTGGCCAGAGCTTTGAGGAACAGTTCCAGCAGGTTTGCAGAGAGGAGGTTACCCTGACAGCTCCCCCAGTCCCTGGCCCAGCCTGAGAAGGTCCAGCACACCCCAGAAGCCTTGGGGTTGCCCCCTGCAGCAAACCCCATCACCTGGAAGGTGTCCCACAGGTGGACCACAATTCTCTGTCCTTCCTGGATGCCAAGGGGGAGATGAGCACCAGGGGGGACTTTGGCTGCTGCCACCCATAGGATGGAGTGGCTGGCAGACAAGAAAGGTGGCTGTTGCTCCACCAGTCCTGCTCTCATCATGCTTGGTGATGATGGCAGAGCTCAGCTCTGTCTAATACCCTCAGGAGTCCCAGGAGAAAACATCAAACCCAACCTGAGCCTCTCCAGACAGGATTTCAGGCTATTTGTATGAGCTGTCACTTTGGGTTAGAATGCTGCAGAGAGAAATCAGAGCAAGTCCTGCTCTAGGGGAAGAGCAAACCCAACTCCTCTGCTGGCTGATATCCCAACCCAAAGTTTCCTTCTGCCACCTGCAGGGCAAATTCCAATGCTATAACCCCCGGAATCTGAGTGCCTCCAGACCTCCAGGTACTCCTCACCATGCCCCACACCATGGCTTGGCTTCCCCAGGGGGCAGTGACTGTGGAGAAACCTCCTTTGTGATCCTGCAGGCCTGCATTGGGCCAGGGAGCAGTACTCTGGAGGACCTGGCAGTGTAATCCCAGCATGGCCCTGCTGAGCACAGCATCTCCTACATCCTGGCCCTGATAAAGCTGAGGCAGCCTCTCCCTTGGGAGCAGCACATGGGGCATCCCAAGCAGATGCTGGAAGCACTGGGGAAACCTGAATGTGTGATGGCCTCTGGACCATTCTTGGTTTCCCTCCTGGACCAGCCTGGGTTGCTCTTTTTAAAGAGCAAAGTGCTGGAAGCTCACTGTACAGAGGCTTGAGGATGAGGGCCGACAGCAGAGTGCTGCTGCCAGGCTTTGCCAGGGACTCATCCTCCTCCCCAAAGCTCCCCAGACCCTGCCTCAGGAGGGTGGGGACGGATGAGCTCAGCTGCAGAGGCCATGAGGTGTGCATCAGGCCCTGCTCAGGGGCAATAGAATCTCAGGATCAGAGAATTGTTTGGGTTGGAAAAGGCTTCTAAAACCATCCAGTCCAGCCATCAACCCAAGACCAACCCTGTCCCCAGGAGCCATGGCCACACAGTTCTGGAACACCTCCAGGCATGGGGACTCCACCACCTCCCTGGGCAGCCTGTGCCAATCCCTGACCACTCTTGCAGCAAAGAAATTTTTCCTCCTCTCCAACCTAAGCCTCCCCTGGTACAATTTCAGGCCATTTCCTCTCCTTCTATCACCTGAGAGTAGGGAGAAGAACCCAACCCCCAGCTCACTGCAGCCTCCTTTCAGAGACCTGCAGAGAGCAATGAGCTCTCCCTCAGCCTCCTCTCCTCCAGGCTGAACACCCCCAGCTCCCTCAGCTGCTCCTCCCCAGCCCTGCTCTCCAGACCCTTCCCCAGCTCTGTTGCCCTTCTCCAAGCCCTCAATGTCCTTCTTGGTGTGAGAGGCCTAAAACTGAGCCAAACATTCAAGGTGTGTTCTCACCAGTGCTGAGCATACTCCAGGTCCTCTTCTCCACCCTCTTGGAGCTTCCAGCCCAGTGCACATCACTGCTTCCAGCCCACCCAAGCTCCCCAGGGTTCCCAGTTCTTCCCTGGGAGATGTAGGGAGGATGATTTCTCTCTGTGCTAATGGCAAACACTTCTGGTTCCATGCCTGTCACACACAGCAGGGCTCCTGTTCCCCATCCTGTTCCCCCAGCAGCTGGGAGCTGCTAGATCCCTGGGCAGAGGTGCAGGCAGGACTGGGGGGAAGCCACAGCTGGCAGGGCTGGAGCTGCTTTGCAGTGTGGCATCCTGCAGGAATGAGCTGGCAGCTCAGGGGCTGGGCAAAGCATGGGAGTGGGAGCAGCTCTGGGACAGCAGAGAGGTCTCCTCCTTGTGTCACAGCCGCTGCCAGCACTGCCCCCCTGCCCCCCTGCCCCCCCTGCCCACTCACTGGCACTAGCAAAATGAAAAGCAGCCCCAAACATCAGCAGTGCCATCCCAGCCCTGGCTGATTCCTGTGGGAATGTGGCAAACCCTGGGGGCTGGCAGCTCCCTGACTTCACAGTGACCCCAGCTGAGCACCACCAGCCAGGAGGACACATCCAGCATGGGCACAGCAGTGAACAAGACTCCCACCCACACCTTGCTTTGGGTGCAGATAGGGTCACCCACAGCAGCTCCCCTGGCTCATGTCTGTCCCCTGCCCAGGCATGAGGTGCCAGGAGCCCAGGTAATCAGGAGAGGTGCCAGGAGCATGGGCCCAGACCTCCCAGGGTGGAGAGATTGTCCCACACCCCAGGCTGGGATGGAAGCATCCCAGGGAGGGATCCTGCTGTATCCTAGGGAGGGATTTTGCTGCATCTCAGGAAGGAATGGAAGCATCACAGGGAAAGATCCTGCTCTATTCCATGGAGAGATAGAGGCATTCCAGAGAGAGAGATGGGAGGGATCCCACTGCATCCCAGGGAGGGATGGAAGCAACCCACAGAGAGATCCCACTGCATCCCAGGGAGGGATGGAAGCAACCCAGAGAGAGATCCCACTGCATCCCAGGGAGGGATGGAAGCAACCCAAAGAGAGATTCCCACTGCATCCCAGGGAGGGATGGAAGCATCTCAGAGAGAGATCCTGCTGCATCCCAGGGGGGGATGGAAACAACCCAGAGAGAGATCCCACTGCATCCCAGGGAGGGATGGAAGCATCCCAGAGAGAGATCCCACTGTATCCCAGGGAGGGATGGAAGCAACCCAGAGAGAGATCCCACTGTATCCCGGGGAAGGATGGAAGCAACCCAGAGAGAGATCCCACTGTATCCCGGGGAAGGATGGAAGCAACCCAGAGAGAGATCCCACTGCATCCCGGGGAGGGATGGAAGCAACCCAAAGAGAGATCCCACTGTATCCCAGGGAGGGATGGAAGCAACCCAAAGAGAGATCCCACTGCATCCCAGGGAGGGATGGAAGCAACCCAGAGAGAGATCCCACTGCATCCCAGGGAAGGATGGAAGCAACCCAGAGAGAGATCCCACTGTATCCCAGGGAGGGATGGAAGCAACCCAAAGAGAGATCCCACTGCATCCCAGGGAGGGATGGAAGCAACCCAAAGAGAGATCCCACTGCATCCCAGGGAGGGATGGAAGCAACCCAGAGAGAGATCCTGCTGCATCCCAGGGGGGGATGGAAACAACCCAGAGAGAGATCCCACTGCATCCCAGGGAGGGATGGAAGCATCCCAGAGAGAGATCCTGCTGCATCCCAGGGAGGGATGGAAGCAACCCAGAGAGAGATCCTGCTGCATCCCAGGGAGGGATGGAAGCATCCCAGAGAGAGATCCCATTGCATCCCAGGGAGGGATGGAAGCATCCCAGAGAGAGATCCTGCTGCATCCCAGGGAGAGATGGAAGCATCCCAAAGAGAGATCCTGCTGCATCCCAGGGAGGGATGGAAGCATCCCAGAGAGAGATCCCATTGCATCCCAGGGAGGGATGGAAGCAACCCAGAGAGAGATCCTGCTGCATCCCAGGGAGGGATGGAAGCAACCCAGAGAGAGATCCTGCTGCATCCCAGGGAGGGATGGAAGCATCCCAGAGAGAGATCCCACTGCATCCCAGGGAGGGATGGAAGCAACCCAGAGAGAGATCCTGCTGCATCCCAGGGAGGGATGGAAGCAACCCAGAGAGAGATCCCACTGCATCCCAGGGAGGGATGGAAGCAACCCAGAGAGAGATCCCACTGCATTCCAGGGAGGGATGGAAGCATCCCAGAGAGAGATCCCATTGCATCCCAGGGAGAGATGGAAGCAACCCAGAGAGAGATCCTGCTGCATCCCAGAGGTGTTAAGAAAACCTGTGTAAAGTTCAGGCCATGGTTTAATGGCCACAGTGGTGTTGGGTAGAAGGTTGGCCTTGCTGATCTCAGAGGTGTCTTTCAACCTGAATGGTTCTGTGATTCTATGCATCCCAGGAAGGGATGGAGACATCCCAGGGAAGGATCCTGGTGTATCCCAGGGAGGGATACAGGGAAGGATCTCACCACATCCCAGGGGCTCTCAGGCCAGCTGGGTGTTTGCCAGCCTGTGGGCTGTGATCTCTTCCAATGCATCCTACACTCCCTTCAGTTAATTACCCTAATTGCTGGTGTGGTGGCAGGAGAAGATGGATTTCCCCTGGGGGAGGGGTTTGGGTGTCCTCTGGGGACCCAGAAGGTCACTGTGTGGAAGGGCCAAGCCCCTCTCCCCTGTGGGCCTGCTCTCAATCCCCTCATCTGCATTTGGGTCCTCCTGGAGTCCAAGGGGGACAATGCAAGAGCGTCTTTTGGGGGTGTGTGTGATGGAAACCCACCCTCAGCCCCAAGGAGAGTGACCTGGCACCATGGGTAGATCAAGGAGAGGTAAACAGGAGCTTGCCCCTGCCCTTCCACTGCTCTGGTGAGCTAATGGGTGGTGATCACCATGATTAAGCTCTGGGAAAGGAAGCTCCCAGCCTAAGCCTCAGGTCACTGCTTCAGCAGAGCCACCAGCTCTAACTTTGCATGAGGAAGGTGTCAGCCACAGCTAATCTGGTTCCATTCTGCCCCACCTTCAGGCTCCCTCCTCCCCAAAAGGCTCCTGAGCAGCTGCTCCACCCTGAGCATCCCGAGTGGGAGTCACAGGAGCTGCTCTGAGGCGCTGGGGCTGGGGCCAGGGATGTCCTCGATTCTGCTGCGTGTGGAGCGTGTGGGTGGCCCTGGGACCGGTGCCAGGGGAAACCCAAGGAGGATGCTGTGACACAGGACATGGGCTGCCTGGAGCAGGGGCTGGGAGAGCTGCAGGGTGCCAACGGGGTGCCCCCAAGCATGGGTGCCACAAGGTAGCAGGCATTGCCAAACGGCAGCCGGGTGGCTGGTGCCAGGCCGGGCTGGGCACCGTGGGAGTCTCCTCCCAGCACAAGGTCCCTTACCTCCATCTGCCCACTGGCTGGCACCAGGAGGGGATGATGGTCCAGCTCCCAGTGCGGGAGGGAGTTTGCCACCTCCCTACAGCTCTGTCCTGCTGCAATCAGGACAGGGGCAGCGATGCTCCGTCCCTGAGCACCACCTTGGCCGGGGTTACCACAGCCAGGGGACACCACACGCAGTTGCCAGCACGTCCAGGGGCTGTACAAGGACCCCTCCTTGCTCATCACCTCCAGATCTCCTTCCTCCAAGGCCCAACCTGCTCAGTCAATCCACAGGGAGATGCTGGGGGGTACTGGTCCCGCCACAAAGGCTGGACAGGTCACACCAAGGGGAGCACAGCTCAGCCCAGGGGTAGGGTGGAGAGGACACAGGATGCTCTGGGGAAGCAGCACTGAGCCTGGAGGAGGCTCCTGGGGCTCTCTGGAAGCAGCAGGATGTGTTCAGGCACCTGGGTAATTAATTTTGTGGAGGGAGCCAGCTCCTGGCTCCCCAGGCCACGTGCTGCAGCTGGTACCTCCAGCTCCCTGGGGAGCCCCTGGCATGAGCTTCCCTCCCAGGGCCCTGGCAGCTGACAGAGCTTCTCCTTCCTGCTGCAACTCATCCAAGAAGGGAGGTGGAAATCTCCCAGGGTGTCCTGCTCCCCTGGCAGCATGCCCTCAGGAGGGTCCAATGGGCCACCCCCGTGGTGAGGCCTGGTGTGGAGCTGATCCAGATGTTTCCCCCCATTCTTGCATGGGTGCTGGGACCATCACTGGGATTGCCTGGTGCTGTGGCTGCCACAACACCTTCATACCACCCAGTGACACCCACCCATCCCCTGGGGAGCTGGCAGGGAAGGGTCTGGAAGCCAAGGAGGAAGAAATCTGTGCAGACAGCCTGGGATCAGAGCAAGGCTTGAAATCCCAGCCCTGATGGAGCAGAGGTGGATCCACCAGCCCTGGGCTGAGCCAGGCTCTGGCACCCCCCACCTGAGCAGCCAAGGTCAGAGCAGGGCTGTGGTCCCTGTCCCCATCCTTCATGGTGCCCTGTCCCCACAGGGGACTGCAGAAGTCCATCCTGCTAAGGAGCACAGGGATGGCTCAAGAATGGTGCCAGAGCTTCACACACTGAGCCAGGAGCTGACCCCACAGCCTCCCATGCAGCATCCCCCAGCTCTCAGCACTGCTTCCACCTCCCCTTCTGCCTCCCAGCATCCCAGTCCAGGAAGAAATTCTGTGACAACCTCCCAACCCCCAGTTTAAAGAAGTGAGGAGAACCTGGCTCTGTCAACACCTTTCCCCTCCAAACCCTCCTGCTTTTGGGGGGATGTAAAGGGTGGAGGCAGCGGTAGGACCACCCCCCCCCGTTGTATCTCCCACCTCTCCTGCCTGGCCATGATGAGAGAGGACATCCTGGGCAGCTCTCTGTGAGAGCAAGAGCTGAGGTGTCCCTGGGTGGCCAGCCCCAAGGTCATGGGCTGTGGGTATTCAGGGTGAGCACAGGACATCCTGCCTCTGCCACCTCCTCGGTGGCACTGCCACCCAGCCAAGGGACAGGAGCCAGCTCCGGGGACCAAAGGGACCTGCTCCAGGCATCTGCAGGGGCAAGCTGCCAAAATAAAGCCCTGAAGGCAGCAGGGAGGGGTTGTCCCCTGGGGAAGCCCTTTGCTCCCCAGAGGATGCCACCCAGGAGGAGGCACAAGCAGAGCGTGTCCCCTGCATGGAATGTGGCTCAGCCCCACGCTGGCTGTGCTGGGCTCTTGGCTGCCTGCGACCCCCACTGCTCCCTGGCCCCCAAACCATCTGGAAGCTCTAATCTGGGAAGCTGAGGGCTGGCACTGGGGGGAAGTTGGGGGGATTGTAGTAGCAACGTGAGGATGGGGCACGGTGGAGGGGCAGTGGTTACCCCAGAACCTGCTGGGGAGCAGGGCACAAGGGTGAGGGGCCAGCAATGGGTGCCAGGATGGGACAGAGATGCCACCATGGGGGTTGATCTGAAGTGCCCAGCCTGAGATGGATGAGCCTCACCCAACACTTGACTACTACTTATCCTGATCCCCCTTGGAGCCACCTGCCCCTGGTGGGATGAATATGGACTCCTCAAGCCCTCTAGAGACACCCCAGCACCTGCTCAGCACCACGACCCACTGCAAAGTTTCACCTCCCCCCCCCCCAAACCCATCTGTGCCCCAAGGCCACCACCACCTCCTGAGCCTTTTGCCTCTCCACCCTCCCTTTGCTCCAAAGCACTGCCATGGAGGTGCCCAGGGGTGGGCACCCAGTCCCTATGGGGGGCACCTGCTTCCCAAGGTGGGCACCCAGCCCCCACGGTGGGCACCCAGCCCCCAGGATCCAAAGGACATCTACCTCGATGGCCCAGGGCCTCGATGTGACCACGTCACCCGCACCCACCACCCGTTCTCTGCTCACCTGGGCTCCTCTGGAGCCGGTGCCCTCCTCTGTGGCACCGGGGCCGGTCCTGGTGCTGGCGCTGACACCGCTGCTGGGGTCGATGCCGGTGCTGATGTTGGTGTCGCTGCTGATGTTGCTACTGGTGTTGATCCGTGTGCCGCTGTCGGTGCCGGTGCGATGCTGGTGCCGATGCTGATCCCGGTGCTGCCTCCGGTGCCGATCCCGGTGCCGATGATGATCCTTGTGCCGCTGTCGGTGCTGATTCCAGCGTCGCTGCCGATCTCGGTGCCGCTCCCGGTGCCTCTCCCGGTGCCAATGCTGATCTCCGTGCCGCTCCCGGTGCCGCTCCCGGTGCCGCTCCCGGTGCCGCTGCCGCTCCCGATGTCGCTGATGCTCTCGGTGCCGCTCCCGGTGCCGAAGCCGGCCGGGCCGCTGGAGGATGCTCTGCGCTCGGCAGCAGCCCCGGGGGAAGCCTCCGGCTCTCAGCAGCCCTTGGGGCACCCGGGGCCGAACCGCCCGCAGCCGCCCGCCTGCCGCCGCCGCCGCTCCCCCCGCCCGGCCCCCTCCCGCCCGCCGCCGCCACCGCCCCGCCCCGCCCGCTGCCCCCCCGCCTTACCTCCCCCCAAGCCCCTCATCCCCTCCGGGCCCTGCCGGGGGCTGCCGGGGCCGCCTCCCTCCCATTCCCACCGAGCATCGACCCCCCTCACCCCGCAGCCGCCCCTCTCCCCGGGGCTGTCCCCGCACTCGGTGTGCCCTGTGTCCCCCCGACAGCTGGGGGGGCTGTGACATTACCCGCGGGGTTCCCATCTCCCTCCATACGACCCTGCCCTGCGATCTCCCGGAAGACCCCAGCACCCTGAGCAGGGGGCTCGTAGCCCCCCCAGTGTGCCCAGTAGCCCCACTCAGGCCAGCAGCGCTGCCAGGCTGCTCAGGATACACTGCAGCCCCCCCCCCATTTCTTCTGAATTTGGGTCCCTGCATCCCCCCCACCCTGGGGTCCCTCCCCCACGACCCCAGGAGGGGGCAGCTGGTGCCCAGCCCTGCACCAAGATTTCAGCTCCAAATAATCACCAGGCTCAAAATCTTTGGGAGAATAAACCAATTGTGGCAGCACCCCAAGGCATGTGGTGCTCAGTGGGGGTGGGGGCAGGTAGGTGGCTGGGCTGGGACACCCTGGACCCAGCTGGGACACCCACCTGACCCTGTCACCCCAAGATTTACCCCCCCCCAAGGACTGTCCTTGCTGCAGAAGGGTGCTGGGCACAGCCTGGGCACTGAGCAGAGGCTGTTGTCTCAGGCTGCTCTTTGCTGGGCACCAGCAGCACCCTGAAGGGTGGGATGTGGCTAGCATTGAGTGTGTGAGGGGGGGGGCTCCCCACTTGTACCCCTGAGCTGGGTCAGAAGGAGGAGGGAGGGCAGAGGCGATGATGAATGAAGTCTCCTTGATCATGAGTGAAAAGCAACTCAAATCTGCCCAGGGGATCCATGTGCCCCCTCCCTGGGCTGCCAGTGGTGCTCCCACCTGCATCTGCAACTGGGGAGCACCCTGGTGTTGGGGAGAGCCCCTGAAATGTCACCTTTTGGTCCTCCAGATGGATGTCCCCAGAGCTGGCAACGCAGGTTGCCCCCAGACAATGGGATCCCATGCCCCATGCTCCCATGGCCCTGTACTGGGATGCTCTTCCCAGTAGGAGTGGAGCTGGGGGCACATTCCCAAACTGCTGCCTCTGGTCTCCCTCTCTGCAGATGTGCAGGGAGCATCCAGAGCAAGGTACCCATCCTGTCCCTTCCCTGGGGGAGCTCAGCACCATCCAGGGTTTGGGGGCCATGGGGAGAACCCAGTGGCTGAGATGTGCTCAGCAGAAGCTGCTGGCCCTGGAAGGGAGATGCTCTCCTGACCCAAGGGAAACTTGGATGTGCCTCACCCAGAGGCCTGCTGTAAGAGGTTGTAGAGGGTCTTGGCCTTCTACAGCCTCCATGAGGAGAAGGAAGGGCAGAGGCCATGATGAAAAAAGTCTCCTTGAGCATGAATGGAAAGCAACTCAAATCTGCCTACAGGATCCATATCCCCTCTCCAGAGGCTGCCACTGGTGCTGCTGCCTGCATCTGCAGCTGGCAAACACCCTGGTATGGGTGAGAGGCTCCAAAATGTCCCCTTCTGGCTCTCAAGGTGAATGTCCCCAAGGCTGCATCCAGATGAAGGCTTCACCTTCCACAACCTGAGGCACCTAGGAAGAGACACTTGGTGCCATGGTCTAGTTGATAAGTTCAGGCTGGGTGATTGGTTGGAGTCTCTTGGTGGGGAGATTGTTCCTAATCCTCAACCTGAACCTCCTCTGGCACAATTTCAGGCCATTTCCTCTCATTCCTTCACCTGATACTAGGGAGAAGAGACCAACCTCTACAACTGCCTGAAGGGAGGTTGGAGTTAGGAGGGGTCCAGGGTCTTCCCCTTGATGTCAGGTGTCAGAGCCAGAGGAAATGGCTCCAGGATGCACCACGGGAGATCCAGACTGGATATTATGAAATATTTCTTGGCTGCAGGGGTTCTCAGGCATGGGAATGATCTGCTCAGGGCAGGGGTGGGGTCACTGTCCCTGGGGGTGTTCAAGCAGCCCCTGTGGACCTGGTGCCTGAGGACATGGTTTAGTGTTGACTCTTCAGTGCTGTATCAAGGGTTGTACTGGATGAGCTTGGAGGTCTCTCCCAACCAGATAGAATCATAGAATTATATCATTGTTAGGGCTGGAAGGGACCTCAAGGATCAGTCAGTGCCAAGCCCACTGCCATGGGCAGGGACACCTCACACTACAGCAGGTTGCTCACAGCCACAGCCAGCCTGGCTGCAAAATCCTCCAGGGATGAGGCTTCCACCACCTCCCTGGGCAACCTGCGCCAGGCTCTCACCACCCTCATGGGGAACAACTTCTTCCTGACATCCAATCTCAGTCTCCCCGCTTCTAGTTTTGCTCCATCCCCCCCAGTCCTATCACTCCCTGACACCCTCAAAAGTCCCTCCCCTGCTTTCTTGGAGCCCCCTTCAGATCCTGGAAGGCCACAATAAAGTCTCCTTGGAGCCTTCTCTTCTCCAGCCTGAACAACCCCAGTCTGTCCTCATAGCAGAGGTTCCCCAGCCCTCTGCTCATCCTCGTGGCCCTTCTCTGTGATTCTGTGATGATCTTGGAGGTCTCTTCCAGCCTGGTTGGTTCTGTGATTCTGTAACCTGCATGAGGCTGTGGAAGGCCAAGATCCAGCAAAGGGGCTGAGGATCCATCGCTGTCCAAGCCTTGGCTGGTCTCAGCCCGGGGCTTGCCCCCAGCAGCCCAGCAGCAGCCCCGGCAGGCAGCGGGAGGGACAGCGCTGCCGCCTGCTCGCTCAGGCGTGGTGACGGCGACTGGCAGCTCCCGCACGGCCGGCGGGGAGGGGAGCCTCTGCCAGCTGCTATTTTTAGCTCCCCACGCTCCCTTTTCTCCTTGACTGTCTCTCCTCTCCTCTCCTCTCCTCTCCTCTCCTCTCCTCTCCTCTCCTCTCCGGAGCAGTCTCGGGCCGAGCACCCGAGATGTTTATCCTGCCTGGCACCTGATCGGATGTGACACTGGCGAGGGGGGCGGCTGCCAGCCCTCTGCGCCAGCAGACCTGTGGGAGCAGGGCAGGAGAGGCTGGGGAGGCAGGATGGAGGAAGGGGAAGTTCAGGGTGGTTGGGGAAGGTCCTGATGGAGCAGCCTGGGGTGAGGCTGCTCCCTTCCTCCAGCTCCTGGGCGCCTGCAAGGGAGAGCCCTGGGGAGAGCTACGTGTTGTCCCTGTTTCTACCCTCTGCCAGGGTGGTGCTTTGGGGGAGGCTGGGCTGGAGGACCTGGGTACAGTGAGGCACCAAGATGGCTGTGAGGCTTTCCATGCTCAACCAGTTCACTGCTGGCATCTCTAAGCCAGCACATTACTGGCACTGAATAACCTCTCCAAACCTGCCAGCATCCAGGACACGGTGAGCATCAGGAGTTCAAACTCCCACTCGAGGCTCACAAAGCTCTTGGTACAATCCCCAGTGATGCAAAACCACAGCAGCATGGCAGCTGGGAGGGAAAAATCCTTCCCTTATCAGGCAGCACCACCTGAGTGTTTGTACTGGGCTGGACTGTGGTGCCTGGTGCTGTACTGACACAGGAGCAAAGGTTGTTCTGCTTTTCCTCTGCTCTTTCCATGCCTGATCTTGGGCCTTGCAGACATTGGGATCCTCTTCACAGCAGGGAGAGCTGAGGGAGGACCTAAAATATTCTGTCTGTGCCCTCCTGAGCATCAGGAGAGCCCCTGCTTTATCCATCGGGGAGGTGAGGCCAATGAGGATGGGTTTGGACCGATCCTTGCTCTGCCCCTGCTCTAAATCCCATTTTCTCCTCAAAAAAGAATCCAGAACAGGAAGGAAAAGGGCTGGAGAGAGTCTGTTGTCCTGCTGCTGCTGCTGAGATGCTTTGTCCCACTTGTGCAGGAAGGTCATCAAAAGCCACTGATCCTGGAGCTGTCACAAGCCTGGGGAACTGTCCCCCAGCCCAGTGGTGCAGGCAAGGGAGGAGCAGGGCTCGTTTCCACCCACCTGCAGGCTCTGATCTGGGTGAAAAGTCACCCCCGAGGGACAGCAGCACTTCACTGTTCCTCTTTTAGATGCATCTCCCTAATTTCCAGTCCCATTTAGCCCCTGATTCCTGGCTGGGTACGGAGGTGACGTGGAGGAAAGGCTATTCCTGAGCTCAGCTCACCCCAGGCTGCGTCAGTCCCTGCCTTAAGAGCTATTCTGGGACACGGGTCACAGGGTCTGGGGACCTGCAGGTTGTTTCCTGGCTGGGGACAGGCATTTTCCATGAGCCTGCTCAGCCCTTGAGGAAAACCATCCTGCCCACGAGATGCTGGAGGCCAAAGGCAGGAAGAGCATCTTGTTGCCTGGAGGATTCTGAACAAGAGGGAAAACACCAGCAGACACCTGCCAAGGAGGCAATTTGTCACCAGGCAGGGTGGACCACAGTCTGGACATTGCTGTGCTGCCTCAACAGGAGATGTTAAAGCCACAGCAGACAGAAATGTCCTTCCTGGTGTCCTCTGTGCTCTGGGTACTCAGCCATCTGGATCTGAGCTTGCTGCACCATCCTTTGCAGGGCACCTTGGTGATGCAGCACCAGCTCCTCCAGGTGCTGTGTGGTGCAGGTGTTGGAGATCTTCCCCTCACCACGCTGGGCACACAGAGCCCAGAGCATCCCTTCCATATTGGGGGACAACACATGAGCTGCTCTGCCTATTCTGAAAGTCCAGCAGCTCCAACACCTGCCATAAGCCCCACAGGGCTTTGCAACTCACCTGCAACTTTGCTGTTGCCAGAAGAGCAGGAGAATCCAACCAAAAGAATGACTGATTGTTTGCTTGCAGCAATAAAAGCTCTTTCCTGACCCCAAAGTGTGGTGGGTGGTGCAGCCAGATGCAGCTCCAGCTTGGGGCACTTCCTGCTGCCAGTTCATCACAGGAGCTGTGACCCCCACCAGTGAAACTTGGAATGGCTTTTAAGTGCCTCTCTTGGGCCCCAGCCATCAAAATATTAATTGCCTGCCCCAAAGGAGAAGCAGAACATGGAAATCATTTCTGGGACAAAATAGCTGCAGCTCTGGACATCACCTTTCCTAAGTGTTGAGACCTTTATTGGCTTAAATCCAACAGTTGGGGGGCAGCAGCTGGGTTTGCACAGGCAAGAGGTGAGTACAGGCAAGGTCACAGCAGCATAGAAGAGCTCAGAGCAGCACCAGGAGGGTTTGGGGAGAGCTGGGATGTGGTGAGATGTGCCCAGTTCTTACTTTAAGAGACAAGGTGAGAGCAGTGGGGCGAGCACCTGGGGAAAACCAAAAGGTGTGTTTGAGGCAACTGAGCAGAAGGCAAGCATTCCAAATGGAAAAAGTGCTCAGATCTGTTGTTCATGCTCCAGTAGCTCCCAGATGCCTGGATGGGGAAGCAGGGAGCCCCATGAACACCTCCTGGCTTTGGGGAACAGGCTGTCCCACCAACCTGCTGCTGTCCCCTGCTCGTGAAGGCAGATGTCTGCCCCACAAGCCCTGGGATTGATACCAGGCTCTGTTCTCCCCATGGCAGACCCTCATGATCTGCCTGAGTGCCAGGCTCATAGAATCATAAAACCATAGAATCGTTGTGGTAGGAGGAAACCTTCAAGAGTCCAACCTTGAGCCCAGCACTGCCAGGTCACCACTGAACTGTGGCCCTCAGCACCACATCTACACAGCTTTGAAACCCCTCCAGGGATGGGGACTCCACTGCCCTGGGCAGCCTAGGCCAGGACTTGACAATCCTCAAGGGGAAGAAATTTTTCCTCATGTCCAACCTAAACCTGCCCTGGGGCAACTTGAGGCCATTTCCTCTCACCCTATCACTTGTACCTTGAGATAAGAGACCAAGCCCCACCTCACTGCAGCCTCTTTTCAGGGAGGTGTAGAGAGCCAGAAGGTCTCCCCTCAGCCTCCTTTTCTCCAGGCTGAACAACTCCAGGGCATAGAATCAATAAGGTTGGAAGAGACCTCAAAGATCATCAAGTCCAACCTGTTACCCAACACCTCATGACTACTAAATCATGGCACCAAGTGCCACATCCAATCCCCTCTTGAACACCTCCAGGGATGGTGACTCCACCACCTCCCTGGGCAGCACATCCCAATGGCTAACAACTCTCTCTGTGAGGAACTTTCTCCTCACCTCCAGCCTAAACCTCCCCTGGTGCAGCTTGAGACTGTGTCCTCTTGTTCTGGTGCTGATTGCCTGGGAGAAGAGGCCAACCCCCACCTGGCTACAACCTCCTTTCAGGTAGTTGTAGGTAGTAATAAGGTCTCCCCTGAGCCTCCTCTTCTCCAGGCTAAACACCCCCAGCTCCCTCAGCCTCTCCTCACAGGGCTGTGCTCCAGACCCCTCCCCAGCCTCATTGCCCTTCTCTGGACATGTTCCAGCATCTCAATATCCTTAAGTTGAGGAGCCCAGAACTGGACACAGTACTCAAGGTGTGACCTAACCAGTACTGAGTACAGAGCACAATGACTTCCCTGCTCCTGCTGGCCACACTATTCTTGATGCAGGCCAGGATACCCTTGGCCTTCTTGGCCCCCTGGGCACACTGCTGGCTCATGTTCAGCTGCTGTCAATCAGTACCCCCAGGTCCCTTTCTGCCAGGCTGCTCTCACCCACTCTGACCCCAGCCTGTAGCACTCCATGGGGTTATGGTGGCCGAAGTTCAGCACCAGCACTTGGAGCTGCTGAATGCCATCATGTTGGACTCTGCCCATCTGCCCAGCTGCCCTTCTCAGCTCCCTCAGCTGCTCTTCCCTAGCCCTGTTCTCCAGACCCTTCCCCAGCTTTGTTGCCCTTCTCTGGCCTGCTCCAGCCCTCAATGTCCATCTTAGACTGAGAAGCCCAAAAGTGAACCCAGGATTTGAGGTCTGACCTCACCAGCGCCCAGCACAGGAGGACAATCCCTGCTCTGCTCCTGCTGGCCAGAGTTTCTGATCCAATTCAAACCAGCCTCATATCCCACCCCCCTTCCCAGGGCAAATCTCCAACTGTGTGGAGGGCAAAGAACCATCAGCCAGTGCCACCATCAGCCGGGGTGGTGCCCACAGCCCTGACCTCCTGCCTGCAGCCTCCAGCAGCGTGAGGGATTTGTGCAAAGCTCCCAGCGCCCAGGCTGGGCTTTTTTTATCCCTGGCTGCTTTTACGTTGACATTCTTAGCTGTGCCACTGGCTCCGGCGCTGCTCGCTAACCCCCTTTACAGGCAGCTAAATATAGCGCAGGCAGCTAAGCAAAATCTGCTCGCCTGGGCCACGTGGGGCTCGGCAGCGCTGCCGCAGCCGCGGCTGGGACCTGGGGTCTGCCGCCGCTGGGGGAGGGAGGGAGGGACGGATGGACGCGCAACGAGATCATCCCCGCTGGCATCTTGCAGCCTGCCGTGTCTCAGCCCAGGCAGGTGAGCATCACTGCCAACACAGAGTCAGGGAATCACAAAACAGTCAGGGTTGGAAGGGACCTCAAGGATCAGCTAGTTCCAACCCCCTTGCCGTGGTCAGGGACACCTCACACTACAGCAGGTTGCTCACAGCCACATCCTGCCTGGCTGCAAACACCTCCAGGCATGAGGCTTCCACCACCTCCCTGGGCAACCTGTGCCAGGCTCTCACCACCCTCATGGGCAACAACTTCTTCCTAACATCCAATCTCAATCTACCCATTTCTAGTTGTGCTCCATCCCCCCCAGTCCTATCACTCCCTGACCCCCTCAGAAGTCCCTCCCCAGCTTTCTTGTAGCCCCCTGCAGATACTGGAAGGCCACAAGAAGGTCTCCTTGGTGCCTTCTCTTCTCCAGACTGAACAGCCCAACTCCCTCAGTCTGTGCTCATAGCAGAGCAGCTCCAGCCCTCTGCTCATCCTCATGGCCCTTCTCTGGACCCCTTCCAGCACCTCCAGATCCTTCCTGGCACAGAGGCTCCAGAACTGGACACAGTGCTCCAGCTGTGGTCTCAGCAGAGTGGAGCAGAGGGGCAGAATCCCCTCCCTGGCCCTGCTGGCCACACTTCTCTTGCTGCAGCCCAGGCTCTGCTTGGCTCTCTGGGCTGCAAGTGCTCACTGCTGGTTCCTGTTGAGCTTCTCATCCCTCAGCAACCCCAAGGCCTTTCCTTAAGGCTGCTCTCCATCCAGTCCCTGCCCAGCCTATATTGGTGTTTGGGATTGCCCCAACCCAGCTGCAGTACCTTGCACTTGGTCTTGTTGAGCCTCATGAACAGCAGCTCATCGCTTCCTGGTGGCCCCATCCTGGGATTTTCTGGGGTCTTTCCAACCACACTGAGGGATTTTTCTGCTGGAGAGCATCTGGATTTCATTAGAATCCCTGATCCTAAGGAGCTGTGGTGGAAACTTCCAGCTCATTGTTGTGCTTAATGAAAAGAGCCAGGCAGCTCCAGGCATCCACTTCTGTGAAGCACCCAGGAAAGGGATCAAGCCCCAAACCTGAGGAGGCAGCCTGTGAGCTCCCCTGCACCCCACAAAGCTCTGCAAAGTGGGGGACATGGCTCCCACCCCACAGCAGACTCACCCATGGGTCATAGAATCACAGATTGGGTTAGGTTGGAAGGGACCCTAAAGATCATCCAGTTCCAACCCCCTGCCGTGGGCAGGGACACCTCCCACCAGCCCAGGTTGCTCAAGGCTTCATCCAGCCTGGCACTGGGAAGGGGCATCTGCAGTCTCCCTGGGCAACCTGTTCCAGTGTCTCCCCACCCTCACTCTAAGTCATTTCTTCCTCAATTTTAGTCTCAGTCTCCCCTCTCCCAGCTCAAAGCCATTGTCACTCCCAGCCCTTGTGAAAAGTTCCTCCCCAGTGCTCCTGGAGCCCCTTCAGGTACTGGAAGGCTGCTCTGAGGTCTCCCCGGAGCCTTCTCTTCTCCAGGATGAACAGCCCCAGCTCTCCCAGCCTGTCCCCACAGGGGAGGTTCTCCAGCCCTCTGATCATCTTGGTGACCTGCCCTCTCCAACAGTTTCATGTGCTGGGGGCCCCAGAACTGGAGGCAGTGCTGCAGGTGAGGTCTGAGCAGAGCAGAGCAGAGCAGAGGGGCAGAATCCCCTCCCTGTGCTGCTGCTCTCCCTGCTCTGGCTGCAGCTCAGCACACAGCTGCCTGCTGGGCTGCCAGTGACCACTGCTGGCTCCTGGGGAGTTTGTCACCAACTGACACCCCCAAATCCTTCTCTTCCAGACTCCTCTCAAGCCACTCCAGCTTGGTTTCTGCCTCTCCTACCAAAGACAGATATTTCTGCTGGAGCCATGAACTCATTAAGGAGGCACTGATCTAATTGTCTCTGTGCCAGCACTTGTGGGGTTTTATTTTTCTCTTTTTTTTTGCTTTAAATGCCAAGGAATGAGGAGGAAGGCTGCCTGGAGAACCCTAATTGGATCCCCATGGCTCATTAGTCATTGCTCCAAGAGAAGGAGTTATTAAGGCTGAAAATGAACAAGATCCAAACCCTCCTATGCCATACCCAGCTTCCATGGGCATCCCAAAACTGTAGTCCCCCTGGGCTGGAATGCCCAAGTGGCACTGGGGACACTCTGTCACCATGGGGATGTTGGGAAACACAAGCGAGGGGCTTGAGGATATTCACAATGGAGTGTGGAGCCCTCCAGTACCTGAAAGGGGTCTACAGGAAAGCTGGGGGGGATGACTTCTTAGTGATAAGATGAGAGGGAAGGGACTGCTGCTTGAGGAGAGCAGATTGAGGCTGGAAATCGGGAAGGAATTCTTTCCAGTGAGGGTGGGGAGACACTGGCCAGGGAAGCTGTTGAGGTCCCCTCCCTGGAGGTGTTCCAGGCCAGGCTGGATGAGGCCTTGAGCAACCTGGGCTGGTGGGAGGTGTCCCTGCCCATGGCAGGGGGTTGGCACTGGATGACTTTGAGGTCACTTCCAACCCAACCCATTCTAGGATTCTGTGACTCTGTGGAGGAAGCTTGGAGACTTTGGGTGCTAGGAAAGAAGACTGGGAGGCTCAAAGCCAGAGCTGGGGCTAGGGGCAAAGCAGAAGCACCACCATCGTGGAGGGTGGAAGCTGGGAATGAAAGAACCAGGCCCTCCTGCCAAGGGGACCAAGGACACCTTCAGGTCCAGTTGCCTCTCTGCTTCTTTTCCCCCAACTTCTCCACTCCATCATCTCTGTTGACTCATATCCTGGTACCTTGGGGAGAATGTTCAGCTCAAAGTGGAATCGCCTCCTCCCTAAATTTTCCACCCCATGAGAGACCCAGCAGCTGTGACAGTGCAGCAGCCCCTGCGTGACACTTCCATCCATCACCAGCCAGGCATCTGGCCACTGCCACGAGAAAGACAAACAGTGGCTGTCCAAAGCCAGCAGGGAGATGCTGAAGCTTTCCCAGACAGTTGCTGTGTCTGTGAGCCCAGCTTAAATCACCCTTCAAGGACAGAGGGTGGCAGTGGCTCTGGCTCTTCACTCTTCTGGCTGGGAGAGACTTTGGGGAGGAGACTCCAGCTTGTGGAGTATCAAGTGATAGGTTTGGTGACAGTCCATTATGGAGACCACCATCCATGGCAGCTCTGCATCACCCCACTGGTCTTGAAGACCTCTCAAACTGACAAAAGGCCCATGGAAAGGATCCCAAATGCAAATCCTGATCCTCAGGGGGTTTCCCAGAAGCAGTGTCAGCAGGTGGGATGCCCATAACTAGATTCAGACAGTTGTAGAGTCATAGAATGATTTTGGTTGGAAAAGCCCTCTGAGGTCATCCAGTCCAACCCTCCACCCAACCCCACCATGGCCATTAAACCATGTTCCAAAGTGCCATGGCCACAGGTTGCTTGAACACCCAGGGATGGGGACTCCACCACCTCCCTGGGCAGCCTCTTCCAATCCCTGACCACTCTTGCAGCAAAGAGAGTTTTCCTCATCTCCAACCTAACCTTCTCCTGGCACAATTTCAGGCCTTTTTCTTTCTTTCTATCACCTGAGACTAGAAAGAAGAGCCCAACCCCCACCTCACCCCAGCCTCCTCTCAGGGAGCTGTAGAGAGCAATGAGGTCTCCCCTCAGCTTCCTCTTCTCCAGGTTGAACACCCCCAGCTTCTCAGCTGCTCCTCCCCAGCCCTGTTCTCCAGACCCTTCCCCAGCTTTGCAGTCCTCATGGGGCAACAATGGAGGATGATTTTCTCAGTCTCCATGAGGTTTCTCTCAGCCTGGTCTCAAGAGCTGAAGCTTTTGAGATGTTTGGCTGCTGAGCTGAGCCTGTGGTGTGGCAGGATGAGAAGGTCCTGATACACAAAAGGAATCAGGAGTTCAAGCACTGGAGGTTCTGCAGGTGCCTTTGGTGGTCCTCCTGAAAATCATCTCCTCCATGTCCCCTGGGTTTGAATCTTGGCTCCCATGACCCCAGCCTCCCAGCCTCTGTAATTAAAGGCCCAGCAGTCGTCCCTTGCTGTCCTCCTGTGTTCTCATTACAGAGGAGCTTAGTGGAAAACTAATTCCCTGCCTCAAAGACATCCTGAGACACGGAGGGGGAGGGAGCTGCTGCAGTCTCAGGACTTTCACATTGGTCCTTCCCATCCCAGCCTGGCTCTGTGCCTGTTCCCCTTCTTGTCTGGAAGCCCCAAGAGAAGCAGCATGGCTGACAAAACGCACTGCTGGCAGCAAACAGGGACAGCTTCATTCCTGGCCTCCTTGCTTGGCCTCTCCTTGCAGCACAGGAAGAGCAGGAGGACCACCCCCTCCCCACCTCCCAGCATGGATGACCAACACCCTCAGATCATTAAATCCTGGAATGGTTTGGGTGGGAAGGGACCTTCCAAGGTCATCTGCTCCAAGCCCCTGCAGTGAGCAGGGACATCTGCAGCTGGAGCAGGTTTAACTACATCTTTGAATCATAGTTGGGTGGAAAAGGTCTTTCAGCTCATCCAGGCCAACCAGTCTCTAACTCCAACAAGGCTGGTCCTAAACCATGGTCCTCAGCACATCTCTGCCTCTTTGAAACACCTCCAGGGATGGGGATTCAACCACCTCCTTGGGCAGCCTGTGCCAGGCTTTGAGAACCCTTTGAGTGAAGCAATTTCTTCTAATGCCCAACCTAAACCTCCCCTGCTGCACCTCGGGGCTACTTCCTCTCATCCTGTCGCTTGTTCCTTGGGAGAAGAGCTCAACCCCCACCTCACCCCAAACTCAGAGCTCAGAGCACCCCAGCTGGGGTGGCTTTGTGCTTTGGGTGTTTTGGGGAGCTCTGAGCACTTGCTGACAGCTGGTGGCTGAAGGGCAGGGTCCTGGCTGCCCTAAAAGCTCCAACCAGGAGCAAGGCCAACCCCCAGGGTAGGACAACTCCCTGAAGCAGGGGTTGGTCAAATCCCAACTCGCCTCCTCAGAAACACATGTTTAGGCCATGCCTGTGCCTGCCACGACCAGAGGATGCTGTGGGGGAGAGGTGCTGGGTGGGTTGAGCTGGTTTCCCGAGCACAGCCTCGATTATTAATGACTATTAGTGATGGTGATGCAGGTTTAGCCAGCAGCAGCAGCAGCAGCAGCGCTCAGGCGCAGCAGGAACCCTTCTGGCTGCGCCCACAGCTAAGCTGGTATTGTCCCACTTACTGTCACATGAGATCATTTGTTTTCCCCCCAGGTCCCTGGATGGGAGGACAGCACTGGCAAGCTGCCCTTGGCCTTGCTGGCTGCCAGGCTAGTGCCACCTCCAAGCCTAGGATGCCAGCAAATGACAGCCTGACCCCTGGCCCGGGCGCTGGCGGCAGGGGGAAGATATCCCCTGGTGCCTTGAGGATGCTGAGGGATGCAGGAGAGGGAATGGAAGGGGAGGCAGGGCAGAACAAAGGTGTTTGGTGAGGGATACATGGGCCAGGGTGGTCCCTGCCCTGCTGAGCTGTGGGATTTGGGCTGGGGACTTCTGTGGCAATGAAGGCTGGAGGTGGCCTCACGTCCCTGGGCTCTGGCCTGTGTCTGTCATCTCCCATTCCTCATCTTCCCTGTGTGCAGGATGATGTAAACCCAGCGTGCCCTTCGGTGCGTGGGGACTGTCACAGCTGTCACTGCTGACCTTGCTGCCTGCCTTACTGGTTCCCAGTCTGGCCCAGGGCAGCTCTGGCTGGCCACAAGCCACCTGCTGAGGAGAGGACAATGAGAGGCTGCTGCTGGGGGGTGGCGGTGGTGTGGCGTGGGGACACCCCTGCGACACGGGTGGGGACTCCTCTCCCTCCTGGCAGCTGGGTCGCTGCTTGGCCATCCAGCAGCAGGCAGGGACGGGGTCCAGCCGCTGTCCCCTGCGTCCCCGCGGTCCTGCACTGGTTTCATCCCGGCACTGCCATCTGCTGGCGTCATCGAAGGGGACGAGGGGACAGTGTGGGCAGGGCTGGTCCCTGCAGGGTCCAACAGCCCGTGGGAGCCAAGGGCAGCGTGCCAGCCGGCTCCTGTCCCTGCAAGACACAGGGGGACAGCAGGACCAAGGGGACAAATACCCCTGGAACCGACTTGCCCTTCCTAGGAGGATAGGGCTTGAAGGACGCTCATGCCGCGGACGTCACCCGGCTGGGAAGAGCTGATTGCTGCCAAGCCCCCACCTCCTACCCGGGGGGCTGTGTCTAGACCCAGCCCACGGAGGCTGCTGCCAGACCCGTGCCCACAGTGCCAGGCTGGGCAGGTCCCCAACACATAACTCTGGCCAAGTCCCACGGGAGAAGCAACCTGAGATGAGCTGAGGTCAGCAAACAGGTTTTGGGTGCTGGCCTCTTCTCTTGCAGGGCTGCAGGCAGCTGGCAGATTTTGGGAGCCCGGGGAGGCTAAGGAGATCTTCCTGCCACCTGTGCCAGCTGCTGCCAGAGGGCAAACCCTGCAGCTTTACTTCCAGAGCAAGAAGTGTGGCACCCTCCTGTGCCTCAAGGACACAGGGGACATGCTGGTCCCTTGCTGTCCCAGCCCAGTGACCCCAAGCCTGCCTGCTACCACATGCTCCTGTACTTTCCCTTCTGTCTAAATTTAGGCTCTGGAAATGGGCTAACAGATCCCAGCCTATCCCAGCCCCTGAATTATGCATGCCAGCAGCAGAGCCTTGCTCATGCCTCTGGGTGGGTGTGCCAGGCTCTGGCTGGGCAAGAAGAGCAGGAAAACCAATTGCCTGCCAGCCCTGGCTCCCACCCTTGGGTCTCTATGGGCAGATGTCCCCTGGGTGCCCCTACCCAGGGGGTCACAACAACCCCAAGCAGTGCTGCAGGCTTGGGGCAGTGTGTCTGGAAAGCTGCTGGCAGAAAGGGACCCGGGGGTGCTGATGGACAAGCAGCTGAACAGGAGCCAGCAGTGTGCCCAGGTGGCCAAGAAAGCCAAAGGCCTCCTGGCTGGGATCAGCAATGCTGTGTCCAGTAGGAGCAGGGAGGGGATTGTTCCCTGGTGCTCAGCTCTGGTGAGGCCACACCTCAAGTGCTGTGCTCAGTTTGGGGCACCTCAATACAAGAGAGATGTGGAGGTGCTGGAGCCAGGGCAGAGGAGGGCAGGGAGCTGGGGAAGGGCCTGGAGAATAAATCTGATGAGGAGAGACTGAAGGAGCAGGGGATGGTTAGTTTGGAGAAGAGGAGGCTGAAAGGAGACCTCATTGCTCTCTACAGCTACCTGAAAGGAGGTTGTGGAGAGGTTGGTGCTGGTCTCTTCTCTCTCTTGTGATGGAACAAGAGGGAATGGCCTCAAGCTGCAGCTGGGTAGATTTAGACTGAGGACACCCAGCCTCCTCTTCCTCCTCCTTCGTGTCCTTCTCTCTCAGCCTTGGGCCAGGGAAGCTAGAGGATGGACCCAGCCAAGGGACTGAGCTGGCTTGGAAATGGCCATCAAGGGGAAGGGTATGGAAGGGCTTGGAAGTGATGATGGAAGGGCTGGGGGAGATGGAGGGGCTTGGGGCAGGAAACAGAGGGGCTCAGGGTGGGGGAATGGAGGTGCTTGGTGGAAGGGATGAAGGAGCTGGAGGTGGGGGATAGAGGGGCTCAGGGAATGATGAACGTGCTGGTGGGTTCTGAAGGGGCTCGGGAATGGGCACTGGAGGAGCTCTGGGGAGATGGAGAAGGGCTGGAGGCGCCCGGGGAAGGACGGAGGGGCTGGAGGTGGGGATGAGGATGCTCGGAAGCGGGTGGAGTGGCTCAGGGTGAGGTGATGGAGGGGCTAGGAGGGGATGCAGGGACTCCCCCGCCCTCGGGTGGGACCCGCCCCGCCGCCGCAGGGCCGCCCCGGGGGAGGCGCGGCCGGAGCTCGGAGCTCGGAGCCCGGGGCCGCCCCGGGCGGAGCCAGCGCGGCGGGGAGGGAGCGCCGGAGAGCGGGGAACCGGCGGCAGCCGCGGCCGAACCATGGGGGCCTGTCTCGGTGTCTGCTCCCTGCTCAGCTGCGTAAGTGCCCCCCGGCCCGGGCACCGGGAGGCAGCGGGAGGGCACCGGAGGGGGGAACGGGAAGGCACCGGAGGGGGGAACGGGAAGGCACCGGCGCTGCGCCGGCTCCGAGCCCCGCAGCGGCGGGCACGGCTCCGGGGACGGGGGGCAGTCGCTGCTGCGGGTCCGGTTCAGGGGAGGCCCGGGGAGGGGTTTGAGGGACACCCTGGGGGTGTGCCTCGGTGCAGCCGGGAGGGGATTGAGGAGATGCGAGGGGCGTCCAAGAGGGCCGCCGAGGATGCGCAGTGCTGCTCCCGGGGGCTGCCGGGACCCCGGGGGGATGCACCCCTCTGTGCCTGGAGGCATGCAGGGAACACAGAGAGCTGGGCGTCCCCTCACGCCCTGGGGGTGTCCAGGGCAGACGCAGAGCATTTGCCCCACTCGGGAGCTCAAGAACGTTTGTGGTTAAGGAATCTGGGGGCGCCTGGGCTGCTGCACCCCACTGCACTTGAGGGATTTGGGCACCCCAAGGGGTGATGCCCTGCTGGACCTGGGAGAGTAGGGGGATCCTGCCCTGAGACACTGGGTGGGGTGGGGGTGTTGAATCCTTCTGTACCCATCCAGTGCTGAGGGCTTGGGGGCCTGGTTCTCGCTGCTGAGCCCCAAAACAGGAGGCTGAGAATGGAATAGAAACAGCTTGGTTGTAGGGGGCAAGTCCACAAGTTGGGGGGCTCTGGGTGGGGTGCCATGGGCCATGATCAGTGCCTCAGGGTGTGTGGTTGGAGCGCCAGGGTCAGGTGTGGTTGGGGTGGTAGGGTCAATGTCTTAGGGTGTGTGGTTCAGGGTGCCAGGGTCAGTGTCTCAAGGTGTGTGGTTGGGGAGCCAGGGTCAGTCTCAGGGTGTGTGGCTGGGGTGCCAGGGTCAGTGTGTCAAGGTGTGTGGTTAGGGTGCCATGGTCTGGTGTGGTTGGGGTGCCAGGGTCAGTGTCTCAAGGTGTGTGGTTGGGGTGCCATGGTCTGGTGTGGTTGGGGTGCCAGGGTCAGTGTCTCAAGGTGTGTGGTTGGGGTGCCAGGGTCAGTCTCAGGGTGTGTGGTTGGGGTGGCAGGGTCAGTGTCTCAAGGTGTGTGGTTAGGGTGCCATGGTCTGGTGTGGTTGGGGTGCCAGGGTCAGTGTCTCAAGGTGTGTGGTTAGGGTACCATGGTCTGGTGTGGTTGGGGTGCCAGGGTCAGTGTCTCAAGGTGTGTGGTTGGGGTGCCATGGTCTGGTGTGGTTGGGGTGCCAGGGTCAGTGTCTCAAGGTGTGTGGTTGGGGTGCCAGGGTCAGTCTCAGGGTGTGTGGTTGGGGTGGCAGGGTCAGTGTGATACAGGGTACTTGTGGTTCAGTGTGCCATGCCTGGTGGTCACAGTGGGTGGTTCAGGCTGCCATGCCCATGCCCAGTGATACAGTGTGAGTGGTTTGGGGTGCTGTGCCCATGCTTGGTGACACAGGGTGCATGATTTTGGGGTGCCGGGCCTGATGCCACAGGGCTCATGGCTCAGGCTGCCACTCCTGGTGACGCAGGCAGCTGCCCACAGCCGGTGTTGCCTTTCCTGGTGTTGCCACACCTGTGGGCACGGTGCCAAGGCAGGGCTGTGAAACCAACCTGGGAGCTGCTGGCCTGGAAACCCGGACCCAGGGCTGGTTTTGCAACTTGACCTCCGAGCTTCAGTGGTTTAACGATAGGAAGCTGCTGAAACCTGAAGTCAGAGGGAGGAGCCTGGGAGCTTTCTGGCCTAATTCTGTTTTCCCCTAGAACACCCTGCTGGCCCCAGCCATGGTAATGAGCTAGAGTTAAATATATGTAAAGGTAGCTCTCCAATTTCTTCCAGTGGAGCTGGTTCACTAAAGAGGTGTTTGAGCTATGTTCTGAACTGAAAAACTACAAAGGAAGACACACACCACACACACACACACACACTCCCCACTTGTTAATAACAATCATAGAACAATAGCATGGTTTGGGTTGGAAAATCCCTCCTCTGAGGTCATCCAGTCCAACCATCAACCCAACACCACCATGGCCATCAAACCATGGCCACAGGTTTCTGAAACACCTCCAGGGATGGGGGCTCCACCACCTCCCTAGGCAGCCTATGCCAGTCCCTGACCACTCTTGCAGCAAGAAAATCTTTCCTCATCTCCAACCTAAGCCTCCCCTGGCACAATTTTTTCAGGCCATTTTCTTTCCTTCTGTCACCTGAGACTGGAGAAAAGAGCCCAACCCCACCCTGGCTCTGGCCTCCTCTCAGGGAGCTCCAGACTGAACATCCCCAGCTCCCTCGGCTGTTCCTCCCCAGCCCTGTTCCCCAGACCCTTCCCCAGCTTTGTTGCCCTTCTCTGGTCCTGCTCCAGCCTCTCAATGTCCATCTTGGAGTCAGGGGCCCAAAACTGAGCCTACTACTCAAGGTTTGGCCTCACCAGTGCCCAGTCCAGGAGCACCATCACTGCCCCACTCCTGCTGCCCACACCCTTGCTGATCCAGGCCAGGATGCTGGTGGCTTTCTTGGCCACTTGGGCACACTGTTGGCTCATTTTCAGCTGCTGTCATCCAGCACCCCCATAAAAACCTGAACTACCTCCTTCTGCTCACCCTGTATCATTTGACTCAGAGCCACAGGAGGCTGCCAAGACTTCCCTTCAGCACTGTCCCATGAATAGTCTGCAAGCCAAGTGAAACTTGGCATCACACACACAAAATGTCCCTTTCTCTGTCCATCCCTGCCACAAGTGATATGGTCACCTCGAGCTGCCTTCCTCAGGGTCAGGGCTGGTGCTGCCAGCAGTAGCCTGGCCAAGCCATAGCAAACGCCAGGGGTGTGAGCAGCCCTCCAGCGTACTTTGGGCACCTCCTGGGGAGTGTTGGTCTGGTTGTGCCAGTGCCAAGCCACTTCCCAGCCCTGAGAGTTGCCAGCTTCCCAAGCCTCTAGCTGTGGGTTTGGTACTGATTAACCTGCTGGGTTGTTAATTAAACCGGAGGTAAAAACCAGCTGCTCAGCATTGCTCCTGCTTGACTCAGTTTCTTCAGCTCTGGGTATACTGGACAGGGGCAGCTTGCAGAATTGGATGGATGGAGGGGGGTTGGTAGAGTTGGATTTGATGCAGTTGGGTTGGTGGGGTTGGAAGGATGGAGTGGGGCTGGTGGAGTTGGAGTGGGGCTGGTGGAGTTGGAGTGGGGTTGGTGGAGTTGGAGTGGGGTTGGTGGAGTTGGGGTGGGGTTGGTGGAGTTGGGGTGGGGTTGGTAGAGTTGGAGTGGGGTTGGTGGAGTTGGAGTGGGGTTGGTGGAGTTGGGGTGGGGTTGGTGGAGTTGGGGTGGGGTTGGTGGAGTTGGAGTGGGGTTGGTGGAGTTGGGGTGGGGTTGGTGGAGTTGGAGTGGGGTTGGTGGAGTTGGAGTGGGGTTGGTGGAGTTGGGGTGGGGTTGGTGGAGTTGGAGTGGGGTTGGTGGAGTTGGGGTGGGGTTGGTGGAGTTGGAGTGGGGTTGGTGGAGTTGGAGTGGGGTTGGTGGAGTTGGGGTGGGGTTGGATGGATGGAGTGGGGTTGGTAGAGCTGGATTTGATACAGTTGGGTTGGTGGGGTTGGAAGGATGGAGTGGGGCTGGTGGAGTTGGAGTGGGGCTGGTGGAGTTGGAGTGGGGTTGGTGGAGTTGGAGTGGGGCTGGTGGAGTTGGGGTGGGGTTGGATGGATGGAGTGGGGTTGGTAGAGCTGGATTTGATGCAGTTGGGTTGGTGGGGTTGGATGGATGGAGTGGGATTGGATGGATGGAGTGGGGTTGGTAGAGTTGGATTTGATGCAGTTGGGTTGGTGGGGTTGGAAGGATGGAGTGGGGTTGTTGGAGTTGGAGTGGGGCTGGTGGAGTTGGGGTGGGGTTGGATGGATGGAGTGGGGTTGGTAGAGTTGGATTTGATGTGGTTGGGTTGGTGGGGTTGGTGGAGTTGGAGTGGAGTTGGTGGGGTTGGATGGCTGGAGTGGGGTTGGTGTAATTGGGCTGATGGTGTTGGGGCTGGTGTGAGGCTGGTGTAGGTGATGTAGTTGGGGTGGGGTAGTTGGACAGGGGTTGTTGGATTGGTGTAGTTTGGTGTTGAAGTGGTAGATTGGGGCTGGTGGAGCTGGGTTGGTGGTGTTGGGCTGGTGTAGCTCAGCTGGGGTGACTGGGTTGATGTTGGGTTTGTGGTATTGATTTGGTGCAGTTGGACCGATGTAGTTGGGTTAATGTGGTTGAGCTGGTGGTGTTGGGGTGGTTTTGGAGGGCAGATTTAGACTGGAGATGAGGAAGAGATTCCCTAGAGTGAGGCTGGGGAGACACTGGAACAGGTTGCCCAGGGAGACTGTGGATGTCCCCTGCCTGGAGGTGTTCAAGGGCAAGCTGGATGAGGCCTTGAGCAACCTGGGCTGGTGGGAGGTGTCCCTGCCCATGGCAGAGGGGTTGGAACTGGATGACCTTTGAGGTCCCTTCCAACCCAACCCATTCCATGAATGCAGTGTACTTGGGTTTGTGGTGTTGCATTTCCCTGTGCTGGGTGGACACTGCTTGTCCAGCTCCATCCACAGTCACCAGGCTGAGGAGGGCACAGCAGCCCTTGCGTGGCAATGGTGCTGGAGGTGAGCTGGATCTAACCAAACAGAGGAACTGGAGAGGTTAGTCTGCAGCAGCTGAAACCCAAAGCTTCCTCATGAGTCCACCACTCCCATGCTGCAGCCACTTCCTTGGGCTGGCTTTTTCCATCCTGCTGCTTGGCTGTTGGCCACCTTCATACTTAGGGACATCTTTGAAAGGCTTTCAGAGGAGATGCATCAGAGCATGTCCAGCATCGTTGGAAAGTGGTGGGATTTGATTTGGAATGATTTGCTTCTTAAAGAGAAAGATGGAATTTAGGAGCTGCTTGGCCAGCAGGTTGGCTTAGGACATGGCACAAGGATCTGCTATCCGGTATCTGAAGGGAACTGCAAGACAGCTGGGGAGGGACTTTTGAGGGTCCTCACTCCAAGAAGGACACTGAGGGCTGGAGCAGGTCCAGAGAAGGGCAATAAAGCTGGGGAAGGGTCTGGAGAACAGGGCTGGGGAGGAGCAGCTGAGGGAGCTGGGGGTGTTCAGTCTGGAGAAGAGAAGGCTGAGGGGAGAGCTCATTGCTCTCTACAGCTCCTTGAAAGGAGGCTGCAGTGAGGTGGGCTTGGGCTCTTCTCCCAAGGAACCAAGTGGTAAGACAAGAGGAAATGGCCTCAAGTTGCTCCAGAGGAGGTTTAGGTTGGACATGGGGAACGATTTCTTCCCCTTGAGGGTTGTCAAGGCCAGGCCCAGGCTGCCCAGGGCAGTGGTGGAGTCCCCGTCCCTGGAGGGGTTTCAGAGCTGTGTAGATGTGGTGCTGAGTACCATGGTTTAGTGGTGAGCTGGCAGTGCTGGGTTCAGGGTTGGGCTGGGTGATCTTGAAAGTCTCTTCCAACCCAAATGATTCTGTGATCTGATGATTTATGGCACCCCTTCACCCCCCTGAGGAGCTCATGATGCCCTGGGCTGTACTTCCTGCAAGCCTTTGGTGATGCTTCACCACGGGACTGAACCCCCAGATCCACAACCTCCTAAACCACCACAAACCTCTCCCTTTTCCAGGCCTGTTTCAGGCATTTTTGGGACTGGTGGTTTTTGGTTCTGGTGGCTCTGAAAGGAGAGGAGCTGGAGGTATTGATGTGCTTGGTGGTGAGGCTGCACTGAGCTGCTTTGCCAGGTCAAATGATGCAGAATTCTGCATTAAAAGGGATTTGTGTTGTTTTCTGTGGTGTTGATGATCTGGAGGGGAGCTGCAGTCGGTAGCCCTGGCACATTTTAAATGCAAATGGTGCAGTTAACGAGCCTGAAAGGAAGCAATCTCTAATTAAAGGCCATTTCCCCCCCTGCTTTCAAGCTGAACACATCAAGTGATGCCTCTTGAGCAGCTCCTGGAGAGGTGGGATGATGGTCCCTGAGGGATGCAGGGATCTCACCCACCTCAGCTCCCAGTTTGTGCCTGTTGCCCCTTGTCCTGTCACTGAGCACCACTGACAAGAGCCTGGCCCCAGCCTCTTGCCCCCCACCCTTCAGCTCTTGCTGAGCATTGCTCAGATCCCCTCTGGGGCTGCTCTTCCCCAGGCTCACCAGCAACAGGGCTCTCAGCCTTGGTTTAGTGGTGACCTGTCAGTGCTAGGTTAAGGTTTGGACTGGATGATCTTGAAGGTCT
Organism: Melanerpes formicivorus; assembly: GCF_026170545.1. Taxonomy (NCBI): domain Eukaryota; kingdom Metazoa; phylum Chordata; class Aves; order Piciformes; family Picidae; genus Melanerpes; species Melanerpes formicivorus. The sequence continues at coordinate 971,882 of NW_027142470.1, forward strand.
CTTCCAACCAAAAACCATTCTATGGTTTTGGCTTCCCTGCTGTGTGGTTATTGCACCCAACTCCTTCCTTGGGCTCTTTTGGTTTTCAGCATCTCTTGGTGGGGGAGATTTGGGACCATTTCCACGAGGTTCCAGAGGATGTGAGCTGTGATGCTGGCTGCTGAGAGGCTCTGAGCAAAGCCCTCAGCACAGCAGGATGGATTCCTGGGCAGAGCTTAAGGTTCAAGCTGGGCACATGTTTGGCTCCCTCTGACCTGGGGGGGTTCTCTCCTTGCAGGTGTCCTGTCTCTGTGGCTCTGCACCATGCCTGCTGTGTGGCTGCTGCCCCTCAACCAAGAACTCCACCGTCTCCCGCCTCCTCTTCACCTTCTTCCTCTTCCTTGGCACCCTGGTGTCCATCATCATGATAACCCCTGGCGTGGAGAAGGAGCTACACAAGGTTAGTAACTCCTGGAGGTTGCTGGGCTTGGCTGTCACTGGGAAGGGGTTTAGCTCACGGTGAGGCTGAAGCAGAAAGTGAGGTTTTGGGGCAGGATGTTGCTCCTGGTCCTTTCTTGAGGAGCATCTCACTGGGAGGGGATGTTCTTAACTTTGGGTTTCCGTGGAGGGGGGAAGGCAGAGGGATAATGCCAGGCATTATCCAGTTTCCCCAGGTGTCTCCCAGAAAAGTTTCCTGCATCCTGGTGTTTTTGCAAGTCATGGAGATGGGATTGAGATGCAGGGAGCTGAGGCCTGCCAGCTGAGCTGATGTGAAGGCTGGGCCAGGCTCTTTGGGTGGGTTCATCCCAGCTTTCCAGTGGCCTGCTCAGCCTTTAGTGTCCCTAAGCAGGGCTGGAACTGGAGCAGTTCTGGGCTGGCCTATTGGTGGCACCAGGGCTTGTGGTGAGTGTAGGATACAGAATGGGAGGGCTTGGAAGGCACCTCTGGAGATCATTGAGTCCAACCCCCCTGCTAAGGCAGGCTCACCTAGAGAGGGTCACACAGGAACCTGTCCAGGTGGGTTTGGAATCTCAGGTGGGATGAAGACTCTACCACCTCTCTGGGCAGCCTGCTCCAGTGCTCTGTCACCCTTAAATTGAAGAAGCTCCTCCTCGTGTTTAGGTGGGGCTTCCTATGTTCAGGTTTGTGCCTGTAACCTCTTGTCCTGGGCACCACTGAACAAAGCCTGGCCCCATCCTCCTGACACCCAGTATTGAAGTATTGATCAGCATTGATGAGATTCCCCCCTCAGGCTGCTCTTCCCCAGACTAAAGCCCCAAGCCCCTCAGCCTTTCCTCACCAGAGCTGTTCCAGTGCCCTCAGCACCTTTGCAGCCCTTTGCTGTCCCCGCTCCAGCAAGTCCCTGCCGTTGAAGTGGGGAGCCCAGGACCGGCCCCAGCGCCGCAGCTGTGCTCACCCTGCCATCTCCTCTGCAGCTGCCAGGCTTCTGTGAGGGCAGTGGCTCAGTGCTGGGCATCCAGACCAGCGTCAACTGCGAGAGCTTCCTGGGCCACAAGGCCGTGTACCGCATGGGCTTCGCCATGGCTGCCTTCTTCTTCCTCTTCGCTGCCATCATGCTCTGCGTGCGCAGCAGCAGGGACCCGCGAGCGGCTGTGCAGAACGGGTGAGTGCTCCACCCTGGGGCAGGGTAGAACCTCCTTCCCTGCTGCACTCCCACCTGCAGACTGCCCCTCTTCTCTTGGAGTCCTCAGCAGAAATGAACCTGGTGGGACAGGGTCAGAGGAGGCCACAGCAATGCTGGCAGGGCTGGAAGCCCTCTGCTGTGAGGCCAGGCTGAGGGAGTTGGGGTTGTGCAGCCTGGAGAAGAGAAGGCTCCAGGGAGACCTTCTGGTGGCCTTTCAGTGCTTCAAGGAGCTGAGCAGAAAGCTGGGGATGGAATTTTGAGCAGGGTCTGTTGTGACAGGACAAGAGGTGATGGTTTGAACTAAAAGAGGGAGAGTCAGAGTGGAGAGAAGGGAGAAATGTTTGATAATGAAGGTATTGAGACCCTGTCCCAGGTTGCTCAGAGAGGAGGGAGATGCCCATCCCTGGACCCTCATTTGAGATGAGGTTGTTTGGGGCTCTGAGCAACCTGCTCTAGTTGGGGATGTCCCTGCTGACTGCAGGGGCTTGGACTGCATTACCTTTAAGGTCCCTTCCCACCCAAACCATTTGATGGTTCTATGGTTCTCCTCCTGCAGATTCTGGTTCTTCAAGTTCCTGGTGCTGGTGGGGATCACAGTGGGAGCCTTCTACATCCCTGATGGTACCTTCACCTCAGGTGAGGACCTGCCCATGCTGTCCTCTGCATCTTTGGGTTCACCCTCAGCACAGGATCGAGCCTTCGGCTGGAGCCGGCATCTCCACTGCCCTGTGTCCCTGGCAGTGCCAAATTCCCATTGTCCCTGCTCTTAACTGGTTCTTCTCTTCCCCTCAAGTGTGGTTTTACTTCGGTGTGGTGGGTTCCTTCCTCTTCATCCTCGTCCAGCTCGTGCTCCTCATTGACTTTGCTCACTCCTGGAGCCAGCTGTGGCTGCGCAATGCCGACGAGAGCAACGCCAAGGGCTGGTACGCAGGTGGGTACAGCTGGCACCTCAGAGGCTTTGGGGATGCTCATCCTGGAGCTGCCTGGCACCTTGCTGCTTGGGCACCGAGGGCTCTGCTCCAGCCTCTGTTTTGCTTCCTCTCCCAGCCCTCTGCATCATGACCTTCGTTTTCTACGCCGCCTCCATCGCAGCCATAGTGCTGCTCTACATTTACTACACCAAGCCCCAGGGCTGCACGGAGGGCAAGGTCCTCATCAGCATCAACCTCATCCTCTGCCTCATCGTCTCTGCCGTGTCCATCCTGCCCAAGGTGCAGGTGAGGTGTTGGGGTGCAGCTGGGAGCCAGGTGGCTGTGCCAGCACTGGGGCCATGCCTGGCCCTGAGCCCCTGCCCTTGTGTTTGCAGGAAGCTCAGCCACACTCGGGACTGCTGCAGGCTTCCCTCATCACCCTCTACACTACCTACATCACCTGGGCCGCCCTGGCCAATGTGCCAAGTAAGGAAGATGTGGCCTTGGGTTCAGGAGGGGGTGCATGAGGCAGGGCCACACTCTGGGGCGGGTGCTTTGCCCCACCTGGCTGCTGGGCAAAGGTGGTGAACCCTCTGCGTGTCCTCTGCAGACCAGAGCTGTAACCCCACGCTGCTGGTAAGGAGCAGCAACAGCTCAGCCACGGCCACCCAGGCAGTGACAACCTGGTGGGATGCCCCCAGCATCGTGGGCTTGGTCATCTTCCTCCTCTGCACCCTCTTCATCAGGTGAGGGCTTGGCTTGCATGCCTGGGGCCTGTGCTGTCCCTCTGCCTGGGGAAGGTGGTGCTGGAGGGGGAGGTCACAGCTTGGGCTGGGGGGTTTGTCACCAACTGCCTCTTCCAAAGCCATCCCCAGGGACACAGGGAGGCTGCCCTGAGGGGTTCATGGGCTCAGCGTTTAGGGTTTCCACACAAGTTGCATCCCCCCAAGCTGCCCTTCCTGGGGGTGGCACTGAACTGCTGGGGACCTGGGACTCTGCTCCAGCCTCTTTCTGCTTTCTCCCCCAACCTTTTCCATCATCATCTTCATCTTCCATGCCACCTCCATTGTGGCCATAGCACTGCTCAACACCAAGCTCACAGGGCATCCCAGGGCGGGTGGGCATGGTGGGGTGGAACTCAGGCTGGGGGCAGCTAAGGGTGGGCTGGTGGGCAGCTGAAAGTGGGCATGGTGAGGGTGAGCTACTGGGCAGCTGAGGGTGGGCATGGTGAGGGTGAACTACTGGGCAGCTGAGGGTGGGCATGGTGAGGGTGAGGCTGGGCAGGGTGAGGCTGAGGTTGGGTTGATGGGCAGGTGAAGGTGAGCATGGGGGTCTGAGTCTTGGCATGGTGAGGCCGAGATTGGCACGGTGGGGAGCTGAGGCTGCACATGGTGGGGCTGAGGTTGGGCTTATGGGCAGCTGAGGCTGGGCAGGGTGGGGCTGAGGCGGCTGGGCACGGCGGGGCTGCGCTGGGGCCGGGCAGCAGTCCGGGAAGCCGTGGGCAGCAGCCCTGCCATGCCTTCGCTGTGCCCTCGCTGTGCAGCCTGCGCCGCTCGGACCACCGGCAGGTGAACAAACTGCTGCTGACCGAGGGGGGCGGGCCCGGCGCCGCGGCCGCGGCCGAGGAGGGGGCCGCGGAGGGTGGCCCCCACCGTGCCTACGACGACGAGCAGGAAGGGGTCACCTACAACTACACCTTCTTCCACCTCTGCCTCCTCCTCGCTGCCCTCTACATCATGATGACCCTCACCAACTGGTACAGGTGAGCAGAGCTCATGTGGGGACTGTGCCATGTCTGCTGACCCCCCTGCTCTCACTGCCCTCCTGCTGCCCTCCCACTGCCCCCCTGCTCCCACTGCCCCCCCTGCTCCCGCTGCCCTCCTGCTGCCCCCCCTGCTCCCGCTGCCCCCCCTGCTCCCACTGCCCCCCCTGCTCCTGCTGCCCTCCCGCTGCCCCCCCTGCTCCCGCTGCCCTCCTGCTGCCCCCCCTGCTCCCGCTGCCCCCCTGCTCCCGCTGCCCCCCTGCTCCCACTGCCCCCCCTGCTCCTGCTGCCCTCCCGCTGCCCCCCCCTGCTCCCGCTGCCCTCCTGCTGCCCCCCCTGCTCCTGCTGCCCCCCCTGCTCCTGCTGCCCTCCCTGCTCCTGCTGCCCCCCTGCTCCCGCTGCCCTCCCTGCTCCCACTGCCCCCCCTGCTCCCGCACTGGGCAGAGCTGTTTGCTGAGGTCCATCTCTTCAAGTCCACTTCAGGTGCACCCCAATCAGTGCTAATTAGCTTTTAGGGCGTGTGGGGCTGTCTATGGCAGGTTGTACCCAAGCTCAGCAGCTCCTCACTGAGGCATCCTTGGGACATGGAGGGGAGCAGGGACCTAGTCAGGGTGTCACTGGGGTGGCATCTCTGTGGCAAGCCATGGGGAGTTGTGTGGTTGCTGGGTGCTGGGTCAGAGTGGCTGGAGAGCTCCCAAACAGAGAGGGACCTGGGTGTGCTGATCGACAGCCACCTGAATATGAGCCAACAGTGTGCCCAGGTGGCCAGGAGGGCCAATGGCATCCTGGCCTGCATTAGGAATAGTGTGGCCAGCAGGAGCAGGGAGGTCTTTGTGCCCCTGTACTCTGCTTTGGTTAGGCCGCACCTTGAGTCCTGTGTCCAGTTCTGGGCCCCTCAGTTTAAGAAGGACATCGAAACACTTGAACGTGTCCAGAGAAGGGCAATGAGGCTGGGGAGAGGCCTTGAGCACAGCCCTATGAGGAGAGGCTGAGGGAGCTGGGATTGTTTAGCCTGGAGAAGAGGAGGCTCAGGGTGACCTCATTGCCCTCTACAACTACCTGAAAGGTGGTTGTAGCCAGGAAGGGGTTGGCCTCTTCTCCCAGGCAACCAGCACCAGAACAAGAGGACAGAGTCTCAAGCTGCGCCAGGGGAGGTTCAGACTCGAGGTGAGGAGGAAGTTCTTCACCGAGCGAATCATTCGTCATTGGAATGGGTTGCCCAGGGAGGTGGTTGAGTCATCGACCCTGGAGGTGTTCAAGGGGAGATTGGACGTGGCACTTGGTGCCATGGTCTAGTCATGAGGTCTGTGTTGATAGGTTGGACTCGATGATCCTCGAGGTCCTTTCCAACCTAAGCGATACTGTGATACTGTAACATGATCCAGGGTTTGCCCCGGTGGCCAAGAAGGCTACCAGCATCCTGGCCTGGATCAGCAATGGTGTGGGCAGCAGGAGGAGGACAGGCATTGTGCCCACTGGTGAGGCCACACCTTGAATCCTGGGTTCAGTTTTGGGTCTCTGACTCCAAGGACATTGAGGGCTGGAGCAGAGAAGGGCAACAAAGCTGGGGAAGGGTCTGGAGAACAGGGCTGGGGAGGAGCAGCTGAGGGAGCTGGGGGTGTTCAGTCTGGAGAAGAGGAGGCTGAGGGAGACCTCATTGCTCTCTACAGCTCCCTGAGAGGAGGCTGCAGTGAGGTTGGGGCTGGGCTCTTCTCCCAAGGAGCCAAGTGGTAGGTCAAGAGGAAATGGCCTCAAGTTGCCCCAGAGGTGTAGTGGTGAGCTGGCAGTGCTGGGTTCAGGGTTGGACTGGGTGATCTGAGAGGTTTCTCCAATCAAACCCCTTCTGTGACTCCATGATTGCTCTGCTCTCTCCTCCATGCTCTTTGCTTTACACCCATGGCTTGGTGCCCACAGCCTCCACCCCTCCCCAGGGCAGCTGCTGCCTGCTTAGGGCGCCCAGGGGCTGGCACCCTGCTGGCACAGCACAGTGACAGGTGCCAGCTGCTTGTTTGCTCTTTTCAGGCCTGATGAGAGCCTGCAGGTGCTGCGTAGCCCCTGGACAGCCGTGTGGGTGAAGATCTGCTCCAGCTGGACCGGGCTCCTGCTCTACCTCTGGACCTTGGTGGCTCCGCTGGTGCTGCCGGACCGGGACTTCAGCTAAGGTGGCCTCAGGTGTCCTGCTGCCGAGCTGGAGCCATTGTGGCCTTGTCTCTGGAGGTTGGGGACAGCCCCAACCCTGCCTTAGCCTTAGGTCTGCAGCTGTGCTGGGTTGTGCCTGCTTGCAGATCTTCTCTTTTAACTGGGGAGGGCTGAAGTGCCAAGCAGGGAGACTCAGCAGGGGCTGAGAAAGGCTGCAGGGTGTTTGTCAAGCTCTGATCCTCTCCATGTTTGTCTAGTGCCTTGGCTGGTACCTCCATACCCTCTTCTTCTAGCAGAGACCACCACCTAGCCTCAGGGGGGTTTGGTTTTCACCAGCTGCTCTTGTCTCACTTGGTGCCCCCAGACCATGGTGCCTTTTGGAGGGGCTCTGGGGACCAGCCATGGACCAGGACCCAGGACCCAGGACCTGCCTGGTGCTGCCTCCCTAAAGAGCCTGGAGGGAAACAAAGCTCATGAGTTTGTGGCTGGAGTCACATGTCCCTCTGCATCCCCCCAGGCTTAGTGGTGGCCCCAGCTCCTCAGGGGCTCTCCTGCTATCTGTCCTTACAGTAGGATGGGGTCCTGATCCTTGGAGGAGCACAGGTCAGGTTTCCACTGGCTGTGCTGGCCTGGTCCCAGCACTTTGCATCAGTAATAAAGTCTTGTTTGGGATAAATGTGAGTAAAGTTACCTTTGGAGCAGCTCTGCTGTGAGACCAGGCTGAGGGAGTTGGGGTTGTGCAGCCTGGAGAGGAGAAGGCTCCAGGGAGACCTTCTGGTGGCCTTGCAGTGCTTTGAGGGCTGAGCAGAAAGCTGTGGACAGAGTTTTGAGCAGGGCCTCTTGTGACAGGGCAAGGAGGGGATGGTTTGAACTCAAAGAAGGAGATTCAGAGTGGAGAGAAGGGAGAAATGTTTGACACTGAGGGTGCTGAGACCCTGCCCCAGGGTGCTCAGAGAGGTGGGAGCCGCCCCATCCCTGGACCCATTTGAGATGAGGTTGGTTGGGGTTCTGAGCAACCTTCTCTAGTTGGGGATGCCCTTGCTGACTGCAGGGTTGGATTGGATGAGCTTAAAGTCCTCTCCAACCCAAACCAGTCTGGGATTTGCCCTTTGGGGTCTGTCCTGAGCTGTGCTGGGTGTGCACGTGGTGGAGGATGGGGCATGTGTTGAGCAGACCAAACACTGGCTTGAGGACACAGTGGCTGCTCTGGGGGTGCACAAGGGGTGGCATCACCTTGGGGCACAGCACCTTGGAACTGTGGACCCTGTTGCCAGCCTGTGGCACCTCAAGAGTTGCTGCTGGGGGAAAGGTGGTGATGGTACACAGCATGGTGGTGGGTCCACACAGCAGAGGGTTGCTTGCAGCACAGGGATATACTCACCATGCCCTGGAGCAGATGGGAATGGGGTGAGCAGCACATGCTGTGCTGGGATGCACTCATCTCATGCTGGGGTGCACCTTCCCAGGGGGGTGACCCCACATTGAGGCATGCTTTGGCAGTGTCCCTGTCTGCAGCAGCCCCTTGCCCACCACAGCTGGGGATCCTTGGGGAAGGGCCTCCCAGCTCTGCCTGGTGCTGGAGCCCAGCTCAGCCAATCAACGGGGCCAGGGTCGCCTTGTATGGGCGGAGGGGAACGGGGAAGGGGCACTGGGAGAGGGAGGGCAGCAGGGAGTGGGCAGGAATGGGGCAGGGGGAGGCAGAGCTGGGCAGGAACAGGCACGAAGAGGCAGGGCGGGGCCGAGCGGCTCAGGCGGTTCTGAGTCTCGGCCACAAGAGGGCGCCAGAGGCACGCGCAGCGCCACCAGCCAGGCACCGGCATCAGCCTGGCACCGGCACCGGCACCGGCACCCTGCGTCCTGCGTCCCTCATCCCGCACCCGGCACACTTCATCCAGCACTCTGCATCCAACACCCGGCACACTTTAGCCTGCATCCCTCAGCCCACACCCAGCACACTTTAGCCTGCATCCCTCAGCCTGAATACTGCACTCTGCCTCTTCATCCTGTGTCCATCATCAATCAGCCTGCACTCTGCAGCCTTCACCCTGCACCCTTCATCCTGTGTTCTGCACCCTGCCTTGTGAATCCTGTGCCAGCAGCCTGCACCCCTCAGCCTGCACCCAGCTGCCTGCACCCTGGATCCCTCATCATGCATCCTGCAGGCAGCCTGCACTGGGGTGTTGGGTGGTGCTGGGGTATGTGGCCTGGGCAGCAGCTGGGGAGGGGGTGATGGGATGCACTCTCAGCAGTGTGTTGGCCAATGCCACCCCTGCCCCTATACTGTGCCAGGCCATGTACTGCCCCAGTGCAGCCCAGCAGCAACAGCCTGGGGCACTGACTGGCACCTGGGAAACTCCTCCATCCCCAGAGGCACCTCAGGCAAGTGACACTTGTCAGTGCAACAGGCCCCCCAGGGCCTGTGGGGACAGGCTCAGGCCTTTCCCCTGATGAAATGCCCAAAAGAATGCCATCCCTGCCCCCCTGGGCTGGCTCTGTGAGGATGGGGGTGACTGTACAAAGCTGGCAGCACCCACCCGGGCTCCAGCAGTGATACAACAGCTGGAGGTGACACAGCGACTGGATGTCCCACTCAGGACAAGTGCCCAGCTGAGCCAGCAGCAAGTCTTCAGCTGCCACCACATTGCTTCATCCCTGGGGATTTCTCTGAAAGCAGCAATCCTGGGGCTTCCTTTTGGCCCCCAGCTGCATCCAGCCAGGTACTGCTGGAAGAACCTGAGAGTGAGAGGCAATGTGCTTGGCTTGAGAAGGGCTGCACTGCCCCAGGGGCCACCATGAGGTTTGTTCCCATGTTGTGCTTCCTCTCCTGCATTTATTTAAATGAATAAAACCTCAGCAAGGCTGGGAGGGGTCTTCCACACAACTCCTATGAGGAGCAGCTGAAGTTGTTCAGCCTGGAGAAGAGGCTGAGGGGAGACCTCGTTGCTCTCTACAGCTCCCTGAAAGGAGGCTGCAGTGAGGTGGGGGCAGCCTCTTCTCCCTAGTAGCAAGTGATAGCACAAGAGGAAATAGCCTCAAGTTGCCCCAGGGGAGGTTCAGGTTGGTCAAGTGGAACAATTTCTTCCCCTTGAGGGTTGCCAAGGCCTGGGCCAGGCTGCCCAGGGCAGTGGTGGAGTCTCCATGCCTGGAGGTGTTTCCAAGCTGTGTAGATGTAGTACTGAGGGCCATGGTTTAGTGGTGAGCTGGCAGTGCTGGGTTAGCAGCTGGACTTGGTGATCTTGAAGGTCTCTCCCACCCCAAGTGATTCTGTGAGTCCAGGACTCTGCACAGCCTCCCTGGAACAGCAGCTCTACTTTTCGGGAGGCTTGGTTGCTGTGTAGGAAATAAATGGCAGGGTCTGGTTGCTCCAGCTCAGCTCCAGGATCTCTCCACAGTGTGCCCAGTTCATGTAGCAGCTTTGGCCTCCAGAGCCTGGTGGCTTCAGCAAGTGGTGGGTCTGGGCCAGCCGGTGGCACTTGCAGCCACCTTGGCTCAGCAGTGCAGGGACCCTGCTGCTTCTGATTTTCTGGGTGAATAATTCATCAGCAAACATCTGCCACTTGTGCTCAGCAGAAAACACAGCCCTGGGCTGGGTCCCTTCCCTGCCTGTCCCTCCCCCTCATGCACCAGAGTGGCAGCCCCAGCCTCGGGAGCAGGATCAGACCAGGGAAATCCCTCTGCACAGTCTACTGAGAGGGCTTTAGCTGCTCTGGTGAGACCTGCTGGTGGCCTTTCAGTGCTTAAAGTGCAGAAAGCTGGGGACAGACCTTTGAGCAGGGCCTTGTGGTAGGACAAGTGGTGAGGATTTGGACTCAGAGAGGAAGATTCAGACTGGAGAGAAGGGAGAAATGTTTGACACTGGGGGTGGTGAGAGCCTGTCCCATGTTAGACAGGGAGATGGAAGATGCTCCATACCTGGACCCATTTGAGGTGAGGTTGTTTGGGGCTCTGAGCAGCCTGCAGATGTCCCTGCTGGAGCTGCCTGTCTCATCAAGAGGTTCAGGACACTCCCCCAGCAACACCCAGCTCATGGAATCACAGAATCCCCTGCTTGGAAAAGACCATAAGGGTCATCCAGCCCAACCATAGCCTAGCATCTCCTGCTCACAGCTCCAGACCACAGCCCTAAGCTCCTCATCCAAACAGCTTTGAAACCTCTCCAGGGATGGGGACTCCACCACTGCCCTGGGCAGCCTGGCCCAGGCCTTGACAACCCTCAAGGGGAAGAAATTGTTACTCATGTCCAAACTGAACCTCCCCTGGGGCAACTTGAGGCTATTTCCTCTTGTCCTATCACTTGCTACTAGGGAGAAGAGGCTGCCCCCACCTCACTCCAACCCCTTTTCAGGGAGCTGTAGAGAGCAATGAGGTCTCCCCTCAGCCTCCTCTTCTCCAGGCTGAACAACCCCTGTCAGCTGCTCTTCCTCAGCCCTGTTCTCCAGACCCTTCCCCAGCTTGGTTGCCCTTCTCTGGACCTTCTCCAGCCCCTCACTGTCCTCCAGGTCCAGGCTGATGGAGCCCAAACCCCTCCCCTGCTCTCTCAGCACCATTTTATTCTCTTTAGAGCTCCCGGTCTCCTTGTTTCTGATTTTATTCATGGGCTTCACCCTGCGGGCAGCAGCCAGCCTGGCTCTGGCTCAGAAGAGGAGGGGAAAGTGGTTTTTACATAATTCATGGAAATGAGGCACCCAGGGAAATCCAAATTGGACTTGCAGGCTCTTTACGGTGCTGCCACGCAGGGCCCTGCGATCCGCAGCTGGAGCCCTTAATGCCTCCCAGCCAGGCTGCAGAGCATGAATAATGGATTGGGCAGCACAGCAGTGCCCAGCCCCCAAAGACAGCGCTCAGGGCCAGGGGAAATGGACAGTCACAGATGCACACAACGGGTTGGGGTGGAAGGGCCCCCAAGGAGCATCCAGTTCCAAGCCCCCTCCCACCAGCCCAGGGTGGCTCAAGGCCTCATCCAGCCTGGTGCTGAGCACCTCCAGGGAGGAGGCAGCCACAATCTCCCTGGGCAACCTGTGCCAGTGTCTCCCCACCCTCAGGCTCAATAATTTCTTCCTCATCTCCACTCTCTATCTGCCCTCTCCCAGCTCAAAGCCATTGTCCCTCACCCTGGCACTCCCAGCCCTTGTCCAAAGTCCCTCTCCAGCTCTGCTGGAGCCCTTCAGGTACTGCAAGGCTGCTCTGAGGTCTCCCTGGAGCCTTCTCTTCACCAGGCTGAGTAGCCCCAACTCTCTCAGCCTGTCCCCACAGGGGAGGTTTTCCATCCCCTCTGATCATCTTTGTGGCCTCCTCTGGACCCTCTCCAGCAGCTCCAGGTCCTTCTTGTGCTGGGGGCCCCAGAGCTGGAGGCAGTGCTGCAGGTGAGGTCTGAGCATTGCAGAGCAGAGGGGCAGAATCCCCTCCCTGTGCTGCTGCTCTCCCTGCTCTGGCTGCAGCTCAGCACACAGCTGCCTGCTGGGCTGCCAGTGACCATTGCTGGCTCCTGGGGAGTTTGTCATCAACTGATATCCCCAAGGCTTTCTCCTCAAGCCTGCTCTCATTAGCAGTGCTACCCCATCCCCTGCCTCCAGCATGGATTCATTCCAGTTGGTCTTTTCCTATTACCCAAGAGGTTTGGCCAGCCTTCCATGGGGTAGGGCAATGCTGGGGAGCATGGTGGGGTTAAAGCAGGAGCAGAAGCAAGCTGTGAAACCATGGCTGCTTGGCTGGGCTTGGGGGAAAGCATCACCTGGTTGATTCAGACTGGAGATGAGGAAGAAATTCTTGAGAGTGAGGGTGGGGAGATACTGGACCAGGTTGCCCAGGGGGGTTGTGGAGGCCTCCTCCCTGGAGGTGTTCAAGGCCTTGAGCAGCCTGGGCTGGGGGGAGGTGTCCCTGCCCCTGGCAGGGGGTTGGAACTGGATGAGCTTTCCAAGCCAAACCATTCTGTGAATCTGTGAGGACCCCTTGGTGTGTGTTTGAGCCCCGTGGTGGTGGTGTGCAGGTGGCAGAGCTGAACCCTGCCCTGAGGGAAGGGTGAGAGGAATCTCTTGGAGAGGAGCAAACCCTCTGCAGTGGGCAACAAATGGCTCAGCTCCAGTCAGCCCCTGATCTCCCCAGTTTGCTGGAAAAGGCATCCCCCAGTCTGATTTGGGACAGACTTTGTGCTGGGGGAGGCACTGAGGTGCCCTGGGGAGCCTGGCTCAGCACTCAGCCCCATTCCTGCCCTGGAGAATCTCTCTCCATGGTTCCCATCAGATGGCACTGAGCTGACATCAGTCCCTTGGGTGCTCTCCAGCTGCAGTGCCCAAATGAGTGTATGAGTGCCTCATCCAGGCTCTTTTTAAGCACCTCCAGTGATGGTGACTCCACCACCTCCCTGGGCAGCACATTCCAATGGCCAATCTCTCTTGCTGGGAAGAATTTCTTCCTATCATCCAGCCTAAACCTCCCCTGGCACAGCTTGAGACTGTGTCCTCTTGTTCTGGTGCTGGTTGCCTGGGAGAAGAGACCAACCCCCACCTGGCTACTCTGACCCAGCCTGGCTGCCTCCCATGGTCTGGGGGGGTGGGGAGGGTGGTTTGTGGGGTCTGAGCAGGTGCCCATGGCCTTTCTTGGGGACACCTCCAACTGCTCACCCCCCCAAGCGGGGAGTGAGTGCTCTGCCTCCACCACTGCCTCCCAGAGCTGCTTTCTCCACCCTCAGCACTGCCTTGAAGAGCAAAGGAGGGGTGAGAAGGAAGAGAGGGAATGGGGAAAAAGGGAAAATAGTATAATAATGAAAAAAAAAAGAAGAAGGAGAAGAAGAAGAAGCAGTGCAGCTTGAACCCTGCTGCTAGAGGAACATCTGTGTCTATAAATAGCCACTGATGGGAGCAGGAACAGGCTGTATCTCAGCAGCTCCCTCAGGCAGCACAGCCCCAGCTAACCTCATTCCAGCACAGGCTCCTCTAACACACACACCCCCCCCCACACTCACTGCAGCTCTGCAGGAGCTTTTTGAGGGATAAACCCCCTCCCCAGATTGGCCTTAAGTTCATTTTGTCTAAGTGAGCAGCCTTCCAGAACCTGAAGAGGGCTCCAGGAGAGCTGGGGAGGGACTTTGGATGAGGGCTGGGAGTGGCAGGATGAGGGACAATGGCTTTGAGCTGGGAGAAGGGAGATTGAGAGTGGAGATGAGGAAGAAATTGTTGAGAGTGAGGCTGGGGAGACACTGGCACAGGTTGCCCAGGGAGGCTGTGGATGTCCCCTCCCTGGAGGTGTTGAAGGCCAGGCTGGATGAGGCCCTGTGCTGGTGGGAGGTGTCCCTGCTCATGGCAGGGGAGTTGGAACTGAATGATCTTTAGGGTCCCTTCCAACCCAACCCATTCTGTGGTGCTGTGAGTGTTGTCTCCTTGTTTGCAGCTTGGTGAGGTGAGGCCCTAGGGAGGTGACCTCTCTGGGGTGCAGTGCAGGCTGTCCTGATGGTCCTCACTGGGACATGACGTCCTTCTGCTGGTCTCCACCCCACTGTCACTGCTTGTGGTGACCTCCATTCCACTGTCCCTGCTCACATGTGCTCAGAGAACTCGGTATCAATCCAGACTCAACTCTTCACCACGCACAAACCCTCCTCCAGGCCTGGTGGCTCTGCTGCAGGGAGATGCTTACCCAGGTGCTGAGCTCCTGGATGGATCCATCCCTGCTCTGACTCTCTGCAGGGCCCTAGCACCAGCATTGGGGCAGGCAGGATGGAGGAGTGGCTGTGGGCCTGGAGATAGTGCACGGACTTGCCAGTGCTGAAGAACTTTCTCAGTGGGGTTTGATCTGCTGAACCTCATCACTCTGGGATGCTCCCACCAGGGAGATATTCCTCACTACCCAGCCATGAAAAAAGGAAGGGCTTTTGGAGGCTACCACCTCTGCCATCACCATTGGGTGAGCTTTCCTATCAGAAGTGCTCCTATGACAGCCACCAAGCCCTGTCTCCAAATGCCACATCCAATCCCCTCTTGAACACCTCCAGGGATGGGGACTCCACCACCTCCCTGGGCAGCACATTCCAATGGTGAATGACTCTGGGAAGAACTTTCTCCTCACCTCCAGCCTAAACCTGCCCTGGCACAACTTGAGACTGTGTCCTCTTGTTCTGGTGCTGGTTGCCTGGGAGAAGAGACCAACCCCCCCCTGGCTGCAACCTCCCTTCAGGGAGTTGTAGAGAGCAATGAGGTCTGCCCTGAGCCTCCTCTTCTCCAGGCTAAGCAACCCCAGCTCCCTCAGCCTCTCCTCACAGGGCTGTGCTCCAGACCCCTTCCCAGCCTCCTTGCCCTTCTCTGGACACATTCAAGTGTCTCAATGTCCTTCTGAAATCGAGGGGCCCAGAAGTGGACAGAGGCCCAGGCCTGGACACAGCCATTGCTGTCTGTCACGTAGGGCTGCCACAGCTGTGCTGGGGACACTGGGGACCCTTGGAGCCGGCGCCTGTGTCCGTGGTGAAGGCAGCAGTGTGGGAAGCACAGCCTGTCCTGACGTCACCCTCCTCCACAGGGTCTCCTCAGGAGCTCCAGGGCACTTCTGGGCTGCTGTTTCCTTCTCCTTAGATCTTTTTTCGTTTGTCACCCCCCTGTCCCTCTAACAAGGAGGGCTTTTCATCAGCTGCCTCCCTCCCCCCCGTTTCCTCTCTGACTCATTCCCTCCTGCCCTCGCAGCCGGGGATGTGCAGCTCCCCACGTCCCGCACCAGCGCTGTCCCTCCAGCCGGGGTGTCCACGGGGCTGACAGCAACCATGCAGCCCAAGAGGGGCAACCCCTGGCTGAGGGACACTGAGAGGCTTAATGGAACAAAGTGAACCTTTTCTTCCCTTTTGTACCGACTCTCAGTGATGAATTCCAATGTAAGAAACAAAACCTTGGTCACCTCGAAGAGGTTCATAGGCAGAAATCCCAGAACCCCAGGATGCAGGAGGTGGAAGGCACCTCTGGAGAGCATCCAGTCCAACCCCCCTGCTCAAGCAGGGCACCCACAGCAGCTTGCCCAGCAGCACAATGCCCAGGGGGGGTTGGAAGCACTCCAGAGGAGAATCCACAACCTCTCTGGGCAGCCTGCTCCAGGCCTCCAGCACCTCCACACATGAGAATGTTCTTCTCCTGTTCAGATGGAACCTCCTGGCTTCCAGTTTGTGCCCATGGCTCCTTGTGCTGTCCTTAGGAACCTGGCCCCAGACTCTTGCCCCTCAGCCTTTAGCTCTTGCTGAGCATTGCTCAGATCCCCTCTGGGGCTGCTCCTTTCCAGGCTCAACACCCCCAGGGCTCTCAGCCTTTCCTCACAGAGATGTTTCAGGTCCCTCAGCACCTTCCTAGCCTCTGCTGGACTCTCTGCAGCAGTTCCCTGTCTCTCTTGAGCTGGGCAGCCCAGAATTTGACCCAGTACTCCATGTACAGCCTCTCTAGGTCAGGGTAGAGGGGAGGAGAACCTCCCTTCACCTGCTGGCCACACTTCTTGCACCCCAGAAGGCCTTTTGCCTCCTTGGCTGTGAGGGCACATTGCTGGCTGATGGGGAACTTGCTCACCAGCACTCCCAGGTTCTTCTGCACAGGAGAGACAATAAAGGTGCAACAATGTCATTAAATGATGCTCATTAATGCTCTTCTTTAAGTGCTGCCTCTCAGGCACCCCTGTCCATGACCACAAGCTGTGAGCAGAGAGGGAACCCATTGGTTTTCCAGGCTGCTCCAAAGCAGTCCCAGCAGCGTGCTGCAGGCCAGGGCTGGGCTTGCAGCACCCTGGCAGATTTGGAGAGGTGGCTGTGAAGAATCAGCAGCCCCACACAGGAGCAAGCCCAAGCCCCCAGCTCAGGCTGAGCTGCTTGCTGGGACCAACACAGCCTGAGGGGCTGGTGGGAGCTGAGGGAGGAGAAGTGCTGGAGGTTAGAGCTGATCACAAGCTGAGCATGAGTCAGGCTGCTGCAAGGGATGAACAGCACTTGGGGATGTGTGACAGGAGCCCAGCAGAGAGGCACAGGAAGGTGCTGGGCTGCTCAGTGGTGGCTGTGAGTGGGACATGGACACTGCCTGCAGCAGTGCACAGGGAGCACAGGAACGGCTGCTGCAGCCAGGGCAGAGCTGGAGGGGCTTGTCTGGGACCTAACTGCTCTCCAGGGGATTTAAGGCCCAGAAAGGTCTGTCATGAATCTCAGGAATCTGTCAGGAATGATATGTTTAGGGTTGATCATAGAATCATGGAATTGTCAGGGTTGATCATAGAATCATGGAATTGTCAGGGTTGGAAGGGACCTCAAGGCTCAGCCAGTTCCAACCCCCCTGCCATGGCCAGGGACACCTCACACTGCAGCAGGTTGCTCACAGCCACATCCAGCCTGGCTGCAAAAGCCTCCAGGCAGGAGGCTTCCACCACCTCCCTGGGCAACCTGTGCCAGTCTCTCACCACCCTCATGGGGAACAACTTCTTCCTGACATCCAATCTCAATCTACCCATTTCTAGTTTTGCTCCACCCTCTCAGTCCTATCACTCCCTGACCCCCTCAAAAGTCCCTCCCCAGCTTCCTTGGAGCCCCCTTCAGATCCTGGAAGGCCACAATTAGGTCTCCTCAGAGCCTTCTCCTCTCCAGACTGAACAGCCCCAACTCTCTCAGTCTGTCCTCATAGCAGAGCAGCTCCAGCCCTCTGCTCATCCTTGTGGCCCTTCTCTGGACACCTTCCAGCACCTCCAGAGCCTTCCTGGCACAGAGGCTCCAGAACTGGCCCCAGAGCTCCAGCTGTGGTCTCAGCAGAGTGGAACAGAGGGGCAGACCTGGCCCTGCTGGCCACGCTTCTCTTGCTGCAGCCCAGGCTCTGCTTGGCTCTCTGGGCTGCAAGGGTCAAAGCTTTCACTGCTGATTCCTGTTGAGCTTCTCATCCCTCAGCACCCCTAAGGCCTTTTTTCCAGGGCTGCTCTCAAGTCAGTCTCTGCCCAGTCTGTATCAAGGCTTAGGATTGCCCTGCCCCAGCTGCAGGACCTTGCACTTGGTCTTGGGCTCATGTGGATTAAGAGATGCTCCCCTGAGCTCCTGCAGCAAGCACAAGGTAGTGTCCTAGGAGAGCTGAGCATGAGCAGGGTGAGACTCAGCCCACTCGTGATGCTTCCATGCCTGCTGCAGCCACTGACAACCCTGACCTGACCCAAGAGATGACCCAGGACTGGCTCCAGCTGCAGAACCATCTGCCCCAGGGGTGGGGGTGTGCTCGGGGTGCTCCATCATGCCCAGCTGGGTGATCCTGCGCTGGCTGTGCTGGACCAGCCTCGGGAGTAGCTGGAGAGACAGTGTGGCTGTGACTGCATCCAGCCATGGAGGCTGCAGCTCCCCAGGCGGCAGCCTGAGCTGCTCATTTATTTTTGATATCCTCATGACAACCACAGTGCAAGACTGTGAGAAAGGGAGAGGCAGCCCCAGCAGCTGCTGCCCCCGGGGAGATGCGGGGACAAGCCCCCAGGTGCCCTGCGCAGGGAAGAGGCTCTTCCTGCAGGGCCCTTCCACTGGTCAGGAGCGATCAGTCTAACAAAACCCCTTCCTCTAGCTCCTCCTCAGCCTTTAGCTGCTGGGAGAGCCACTGCTGCTCATTTCCTAGCCCCAGCTCCCCCCCCAGCAGCATCTCTGGCGCGGGGGCTGCCGAGCGGAGCCGTCCTCACCCCGCCCTGCGCCCACGCTCGCTGGAAGCCTCACTTGCTGTCAGCTGAGCCTCACTCACTGCAGCCCCAGATGGTTTGCTGGGGGTGGGGATGCACACCCCCCCACCCCCCACCCCACCCCAGCCCCCCACTGCTGCCCCCTCTGTGCCCAGGGCTGGCAGCCAGGGAAAGCAGAGTGTGGCCAGAGATGGAGAGAGGGACCCTGCCCCTCTGCTCTGCTCTGCTCTGCTCTGGGGAGACCTCCCCTGCAGGGCTGTGTCCAGCTGTGGTGTCCCCAACACAAGAAGGACCTGGACCTGATGGAGAGGGTCCAGAGGAGGCCATGAAGATGATGAGAGGCTATGAGGCTGTGCAGCCTGGAGAAGAGAAGGCTCCAAGGAGACCTTAGAGAAGCCTTCCAGTACCTGAAGGGGACCTCCAGGCAGGCTGGGGAGGGACTGCTCAGAAGGGCTGTGGGGATAGGATGAGAGGAATGGTTTGAAGCTGGAGCAGGGCAGAGTTAGGTTGGACATCAGGAGGAGGTTCTGCACAGTGAGGCTGGTGAGACATGGGAACAGGCTGCCCAGGGAGGTGGTTGATGCCCATCCCTGGAGACATTCAAGCTCAGACTTGCTGGGGCCCAGGGCAGCCTGCTCTAGTTAGGGATGTCCCTGCTGCCTGCAGGGGGTTGGACAAGATGCCCTCAGAGGGTCACTTCCAACCTGTTGCAATCTGTGATTCTGTGGCAGAGGCCAAGGTGCTGCTGCTGCCTGTGTCACCCCCTGGGACCTCAGCTCCCACAGCAGTGGATTCCTTCAAGCAGCAGCTCCCTCAGCATCCATCCAGCCCTGCCTTAGCAGTGGGGCTGCTCTGGATGATCTCTAGCTCCCCCACCGAGCTGGGCTTCTGGGACTGCTTTGCTGTCAGTCAGAGGCACCGAGCCCTGATGGCTCTCTCAGGGAAGCCCATGCAGAGCAGGCAGTTGGGTGTCTTGCTCCCAGTCTGATGCTCTGCCCTCTCCTGCCTGCTGCTCTGCTTCCTCCTCTCCTTCCCACATTGCTCTTCTTGGCCATCAATAGGACCAGAGACCAAACAATACCCAACCATTGCCTGGACACAAAGGGGTCTTCTTCTGGCACCCCCCCTCCCACCAGAGAGCTGTGCAGATTCATCTTCAGAGCTTGCAGAGGAGAAGCTGTCAGCAGCACTGAGCAGAAGAGGTTCCAGGTGAAGATGGTTTGATGCCTGCTAGTTTTGCAGGATGTCCTCTATGCTCTTCCCCCAGTTTCAGAGTTGGGGAGGGTGGGAGCAAGTCCTTGCCACTTTTTCCTTGGTCTCTATGCACTGAGCAGCTTGATCTGTGCTGAGCTGCAGCTCTCTGCTCTCCTAAGCAGGGCTGAGCTGTGGTCTCCATGAAGTAAATCCCAGAGATCTGGCCCTTGGGGCAAACCTCTGGGGCTTCAGCTCAGCCTCAGCCTGCCAGTTCCCCAGCTGCAGCATTCCAGATGTGTGTGGTTTCTGGGAGAGGATGAGGGGAGCCTTGAGATGGCTTTGAAACACGATGTGAGCTGGCAGGTGGCATCACTGCATCGCACTGGTGACTGTGCTGAGCCCTGGGACTGTGTGAAAGGAGCACAAAGGTGGCCAGAGCAGAGCTGGTCTGCACTCCACGGACACCATCCATCCCTCAGCAGAAATCCCTGTCCAGCCTGAGGGGAGAAAGGCAAACAAGGGCTGAAAGCAAGGGAGGCTGAGTGGAAAATGAGATGCAGCAGGGACTGGGAGGTACGTGGGAAGAAATCCTGGAGGACTCACAGAGTCAGCAGTTGGGCTCATCAAAGCAAGGGCTTTGTTAAAGCAAACACTGGAAAAGACACCTGGTAGGGGTCATGGCTGGGCTGGTGGCTGGAGGAGTGGCAGATGCTCCTCTGAACTCCTCTGCTTCCCGTTGGGAAGAGAAAGGGAAGGAGGGAGGGAGGCTGATGGGGTGGGAAAGAAACTAACCCAGCTGGGATGGAAAGAAGAACAATGCCATGGAACAGAGCCACAGAGACACAAACCAGCATGGCACCCAGCCCCTGATGGCAGTGAGGGCACCACTGGCACCACTGCTGCTGGGGGCAGGCACTGGGCAAGTCCCAGACTGGACTCAGTGGCAGATGGGAACAGAATTCAGGAGGTGGATTCTGGAACTGGATTCAGGATCACATGGATAAGGATCAAAGGCAGAAGGGACAGAGTCCTCCTGGGACACCAGCCAGGGAAGAAGAGTCTTGACCCTGGGGATCCCTCAGCTTGCTCCTGAGGATGCCCTCCCTGAGCTGCAATCCCTTGCTGGGCAGTTGAGGGTCACCTGTGCTGTCCACTCCTCCCTGCAGATGTTGCCTTTTCCTCTGCCCCCCAAGGTGTGGCACAAGCTGTGGCAGTGCCCTTGATCTACAGAGGATCAAATCTCAGCCAGAGGCTTTCTGCCCCCCAGCCCATGGCAGGATCTGAGCCCATCAGCTTCTCCCTGCTAGCAGCAGCCCCTGGCTGTGCCAACCTGCCCTGAACTGCAGGCAGTGTCTCAGTGAAGCAGAGAAGTGACAACACTGATCAGAATTGGTTCTGCTCCAGCTCAAACCAGAGCAGCATCCCTCAGAGAAGCTTCATAAAGGCCAAGTGTTGTTAAATGAGCTGAAGCAGGAGAGAATTTGCCCCTTCTTAGACTGCTAAAGGGGTTTTGTGTGCACTGTTGAGAGAAGCAGCAGGCTGGGTCCTGCTGTATTGTTCTCCTCCCCCTCTACTCTGCCCTGGTGAGACCTCACCTGGAATATTGCATCCAGTTCTGGGCTTCCCAGTTCAAAAGGGGCAGGGATCTGCTGGAGAGAGTCCAAGGGAGGGCTATAAGGATGCTGAAGGGACTGTAGCACTGCCTGGGGAGGAGAGGCTGAGAGCCCTGGGGCTGTTTAGTCTAGAGAGGAGAAGATTGAGAGGGATCTGATCAATGTCTATCAATATCTGAGGGCTGGGGGGCAGGAAGGAAGGGACAGGGCCAGGCTCTGCTCAGCTGCACCCTGGGATAGCACAAGCAGCAATGGATGGAAACACCAGCACAGGAGGTTCCACCTCAACACAAGGAGGAACTTCTTCACTGTGAGGGTCACAGAACCCTGGAGCAGGCTGCCCAGAGAGGGTGTGGGGTCTCCTTCTCTGGAGCCTTTCCAGCCCTGTCTGGATGTGTTCCTGTGTGACCTGTGCTGGATTCTATGCTCCTGCTCTGGCAGAGGGATTGGACTGGAAGATCTCTGGAGGTCAGAAAAGGAAGTATGCAGCATGAAATGGGAAGAGGAATGAAGCACCAGCTTGTGTCCACCAGAGCAAGATGCAGAAGGGTTTGGCATTTAACAAGTCCAAGTGCTGGGTTCTGCACTTTGGCCACAACAACTCCATGGAGTGCTGCAGGCTGGGGACACAGTGGCTGGAGAGCAGCCAGGCAGAAAGGGACCTGGGGGTGCTGGTTGACAGCAGCTGAACATGGCACTTGGTGCCATGGTCTAGTCATGGGTTCTGTGGTGACAGGTAGGACTTGATGGTCTTTGAGGTCTCTTCCAACCTTGGTGATTCTGTGATTCTTTGATGAGCCAGCAGTGTGCCCAGGTGGCCAAGAAGGCCAATGGCATCCTGGCCTGGATCAGGAAGAGTGTGGCCAGAAGGAGCAGGGAAGACATTCTCCCAGGAGGTTCCACCTCAACATGAGGAGGAACTTCTTCACTGTGAGGGTCCCAGAGCCCTGGAGCAGGCTGCCCAGAGAGGTTGTGGAGTCTTCTTCTCTGGAGCCTTTCCATCCCTGTCTGGATGTGTTCCTGTGTGACCTGTGCTGGATTCTATGCTCCTGCTCTGGCAGGGGGGGGGTTGGACTCAATGATGTTTGGAGGTCCCTTGCAAGCCCTCACCTCCTGGGAGCCTGTGATGGGTCTAGCAGTGCTCTCCTCTGAGGTGAGCATCCCACCTCACACTGGGGTGAGCTGATGAGAGCTGGGCTGCAGCTGGAGCTGCCAGACTGTCTCATGGCAGCTGCCAGGTCTGTCTCAGGATGCAATCAAACTCATCTCAGTGTTGCGGCTTTTGTAGCCTCCTGGGGCACGTGGCTGCAAGAGCTCCTTTGTTCCCCACATCTTCTGCTCCTCTGAAGTACTTTGAATGGAAAATTGGAGGGTGAATCATATTTCTGCTTTAAATAAATCTCCTTCCATACTTCAGAATGTGTTTGTCATCTCCTCTGTGACTTCTGTGATTGAGAAGTGCTTAGAAGAAATTAGACAGCTGATAATTATCCTCAAGTTCCACCCAAGGAGTGCTTCAGGGGGGAAGACACAATGGGAGAGGCAAGGCTGGAGGGAAGAAAGAAGGGTTTGTGTTAAATCACAGATCCACAGATTGCAGCAGGTTGGAAAGGACTCTCAGAGGTCACCTTGTTTGGCCTCCCCTGCAATGGGCAGGGACACCTCCAGCTAGATCAGGCTGCTCAGTGCCACGTCAAGTTTGACTTTGAATGTCTCCAGGGGGCCTCCACCGCATCCCTGGACAACCTGTTCCAGTATCTCACCACCCTAAGAGTAAAGAACTTCCTCCTACTGTCCAGCCTAAAGCTCCCCTGCTCCAGTTTCAGACCTGGTTTGTTCCTGTGTGGTGTGTGCCAGGCAAGGTCTGGGACTGGTGTCACAGGAAGGTTTGGATTGGAAAGGACCTCAAAGCTCATCCAGTTCCAAACCCCCTGCCATGGGCAGGGACACCTCCCACCAGCCCAGGATGCTCAAGGCCTCATCCAGCCTGGCACTGAACACCTCCAGGTAAGGGACATCCACAGCCTCCCTGGGCAGCCTGTGCCAGAGTCTCCTCAGCCTCACTCTATAAAGAATTGCTTCCTCATCTCCACTCTCAATCTCCCTTCTCCCAGCTCAAAGCCATTCTCCCCCCATCCTGGCACTCCAACCCGTGTCAAAAGTCCCTCCCCAGCTCTCCTGGAACCTCTTCAGGTACTGGAGGGCTGCTCTAAGGTCTCCCTGGAGCCTTCTCTTCTCCAGGCTGAACAGCTCCAACTGTCTCAGCTTGAACTGGTAGCAGAGGTTCTCCATCCCTCTGGTCACCTTTGTGGCCTCCTCTGGATCCTCTCCAGCAGCTCCAGGTCCTTTTTATCGAATGATACAGGTAGAAAATCAGGACTAGCTTTTAACCACAGCATGCCCATGGCCAGCAGCAAACTCCTCCATTTCCCCCTCCCTGTGCTATTTAATCCAGAGCTGGTCATGACTCACCCCTGCAGCCCTGCTCTTCCTGCCCATGCTCACTCAGGCAGAGCTGTCACAGCACCATTCCAGCAGGACAATGAAAGTCATCTTCTCCTCTGCCAGGTGGCTGAGTCTGTGAAATGAATTTTGGAGCAGGCCTAGACACAGGGGGGAGAATGAAAGAAGTTCCATTGCCTCGCTCCACATCCCACCTGCAGCTGCTCTTTTTTCCCTGCTCACTCCTCAGGATGCTGCTCCAGGAGGCCAGGAAAGTGTCAGGTGGTGACTGGGGCTCTGCTGGTGTCTCACACAAGCTGCACCTTGGTGGCCTTTTCCCCACTGAATGTCACAATATTGGTTTGGGGTTTTTTTTAGGCAATAAAAAGCTGTTTGGGCAGCTGGCCTCAGAAGGCAGGAATCTGCCTGCAGTTCTTGCCTGCTGGGGGCAGGGATTGGCACTACCAGGTCCAGGATGCGAGAGGCAGCCACTAGGAGCTGGATGCTGGGGATTATATTTGCAGGAGACCCTTAGAATCAATGCCAGATTTCCACCTGAGAGCACAGCACTGGGGAGACCCCAGGGGGGGCATCAGCCACCCTCTGCCCCATCATACCACCCCATGTGCCTGGTGGGCACCAGCCTGGACAGGCTCTGCCACCACAGAATCACAGCATCAGCCAGGCTGGAAAAGACCTCAGAGATCAACAAGTCCAACCTATTGCCTAATACCTAACACCTCCTGACAGCTAAACCATGGCTCCAAGTGCCACATCCAAACACCTCTTGAACACCTCCAGGGATGGGGACTCCACCACCTCCCTGGGCAGCACATTCCAATGGCCAATCTCTCTGGGAAGAACTTTCTCCTCACCTCCAGCCTAAACTTCCCCTGGCACAGCTTGAGACTGTGCCCTCTTGTTCTGGTGCTGGGTGCCTGGGAGAAGAGACCAATCCCCACCTGGCTACAACCTCCCTTCAAGTAGTTGTAGAGAGCAATGAGGTCTCCCCTGAGCCTCCTCTTCTCCAGGCTAAGCAACCCCAGCTCCCTCAGCCTCTCCTCACAGAGCTGTGCTCCAGACCTCTCCCCAGCTTTGTTGCCCTTCTCTGGACACCTTCAAGTGTCTCAATGTCCTTCTGAAACTGAGGAGCCCAGACCTGGACACAGTACTCAAGGTGTGGTCTAACCATTGCTGAGCACAGGGCAGAATGTCTTCCCTGCTCCTGCTGGCCACACTGTTCCTGATCCAGGCCAGGATGCCATTAGCCTTCTTGGCCACCTGGGCACACTGCTGGCTCATCAAAGAATCACAGAATCACCAAGGTTGGAAGAGACCTCAAAGACCATCAAGTCCTACCTGTCACCACAGAACCCATGACTAGACCATGGCACTAAGTGCCATGTTCAGCTGCTGTCAACCAGCACCCCCAGCTCCCTTTCTGCCTGGCTGCTCTCCAGCCACTGTGTCCCCAGCCTGCAGCACTCCATGGGGTTGTTGTGGCCAAAGTGCAGAACCCAGCACTTGGACTTGCTAAATGCCAAACCCTTCTGCATCGTGCTCTGATGGACACAAGCTGGTGCTTCATTCCTCTTCCCATTTCATGCTGCATACTTCCTTTTCTGACCTCCAGAGATCTTCCAGTCCAAGCCCCCTGCCAGAGCAGGAGCAGAGAATCCAGCACAGGTCACACAGGAACACATCCAGACAGGGCTGGAAAGGCTCCAGAGAAGGAGACTCCACAACCTCTCTGGGCAGCCTGCTCCAGGGCTCTGTGACCCTCACAGTGAAGAAGTTCCTCCTCATGTGGAGGTGGAACCTCCTGTGCTGGAGTTTGTATCCACTGCCCCTTGTCCTTCCCAGGGTGCAAGTGAGCAGAGCCTGTGCCCTCCCTCCTGCCCCCCAGCCCTCAGATATTGATAGACATGGATTAAATCCCCTCTCAGCTGCCTTCCCTCCAGACTGAAGAGCCCCAGGGCTCTCAGCCTCTCCTCACAGGGCAGTGCTGCAGTCCCTTCAGCATCCTGGTAGCCCTCCCTTGGACATCAAGGGTGGAGGACACACAGCCATGGATGCTCAACAGAGTCAAGGCAACAACTGAAGTGTGTTTGCAAACTGCCTGCAACATGAACTGAAATGGCAGCACCTTGTTAGCTGTAAGCCTGGTGGCCACCAGACCTGAGAGAGCAGGGATTTACCATGGCCACCTGATGGGGAGCAGGGAAAGAGCAGCCTGGAGCCCTCCTGTCATCTCCTATGGACAGATGGAGATGCTCTGCTGGCATGTTGGGGCCAGCTGCATGGACCAGACCTCATTTCATGGCTGTTGCTTGGACCACGTTGAAAACAAACCCGAAGGAATCTGTGCCTGCAGACTGAGGGAACAGAAGGTTTGCATTGGAAACATCTGGAGGAGCAAACAATGTCTGAGCTCCCTGGGGGCAGGGGGTGGCAGACAGAATCTGGGCAAGCCTGTGCTGTGTTCCTTGGAACAAGAGGTGATGGGGACCCTCTGGAAAGAGCTGAGATCCCTCCTGAGGAGGGTGACAGCAAATATTTGGGAGGCTGCTGAGGTCTTGGCAGCTTCCCACTCTGACTGCTGAGGGAAGGCTCTGGAGCTTATTTACATGAATGAAGAGGAGGCCAAGATCACAGAATCACAGAATGTTAGGGGCTGGAAAGGACCTCAAAAACTCATCCAGTCCAAGCCTCCTGCCAGAGCAGGGTCACCTAGAGCAGATCACACAGGAACACATCCAGACAGGTCTTGAATATCTCCAGAGAGGAAGACTCCACACCCTCCCTGGGCACCCTGTTCCAGGGCTCTGTCACCCTCCCAGGGAAAAAAGCTTCCCTCCTGTTTGCATGGATGGGACCTAACAGCATCCTACAGTCCATGAAGGGCAGAGAGAAGTGGTGGAGGATGAAGAACAGAGAGAAATGGTGGAGGATGAAGGGCAGAGAGAAATGGTGGAGGATGAAGGGCAGAGAGAAGTGGTGGAGGATGAAGGGCAGAGAGAAGTGGTGGAGGATGAAGGGCAGAGAGAAGTGGTGGATGATGAAGAACAGAGAGAAATGGTGGAGGATGAAGGGCAGAGAGAAATGGTGGAGGATGGAGGGCAGAGAGAAATGGTGGAGGATGAAGGGCAGAGAGAAGTGGTGGATGATGAAGAACAGAGAGAAATGGTGGATGATGAAGGGCAGAGAGAAATGGTGGAGGATGAAGGGCAGAGAGAAGTGGTGGAGGATGAAGAACAGAGAGAAATGGTGGATGATGAAGGGCAGAGAGAAATGGTGGAGGATGGAGGGCAGAGAGAAATGGTGGAGGATGAAGGGCAGAGAGAAGTGGTGGATGATGAAGGGCAGAGAGAAATGGTGGATGATGAAGGGCAGAGAGAAATGGTGGAGGATGGAGGGCAGAGAGAAGTGGTGGAGGATGAAGCCAAATTCTTGTTGGTGCTGGCAACAAGTAAGGAGCAGTAGACATACTCATGACTTGGGAGGTACAAAGTGTCCTTCACTGGGAGGGCCCTGCAGTCTCTGCTGTTGGGCACATCTCCATCCCTGGAGGTTTTCAGGGCTTGGCCAGCCAAAGCCATGGTTGATCTGCTCTAAGGATGGTGACAGTCCTGTTCCAAGAGAGAGGATGGACTGAAGAGCTCCAGCATCCCTCCCAGCCACAGCTTCTGTGATTCTACCTAGAGGAAACCCAGGGACCAGAACCTCACTCAGTGGCAGTGCTGGAGGGACAACACTTTCTTGGATGTCCTGCTGTGAGGTGAGGACACAAACCATGGCAGGAGGTGCTTGAGATCTCCACTCCCAGCCTGGAGGGGAGGTGGCTCCAGGGAGACTTAATAAAGACCTTCCAGTACCTGAAGGGGATATAAGAAGGCTGCAGATGAGGATGCTGCCTGAGCTGTCCCTGCCATAGCACAGCTGGGGCTGAGGAGAGGATGAGCAAGCCCAATGCTTGTCTCTAAACCAGCAAAAATGAAGGCATTGTTTCTCAGACAATTCTGGGAAGTGATTCTGGAGTCTCCACTGCTGCTCTGTGGTGGGAAAAGGCTTTGGAGTCTTGGAGAAGATGGGAAATCCATGACTGGATGTTGTCTACATCCAAATGGAGGGGTTTCCTCCTCCCTGCCTGGCATCCCTCTGTTCATAGCTTGGGAAACTGGGCAGGTTTGGGCCCATCCAGAGCTCCCAGCACCCTTTGTGAAGTACTCTGCTCAGCCCAGCATGGCCAAGTTGAGGTCTTTGCTCCTGCCACCATGCAAAGAGCAGCTGGCCCTCCTCAAGCTGTGATATGAGGAAAGGTGGCTGGAGGAAGGAGAAGTCCTGTGAGGAATCATCCTTCCTTGCTGCCTCTTTTCCTGCCTGCAGGCAGCTCAGCCTGAGTGAGCCTTGCCCCTTCTGCTTCCCCTTCCCCTGTCCCATCCCTTGCCCCATCCTCTAACCCATCCCCTGTCCCTTCCCTGCCCCTTCCCCTGCCCTCACCTCTGCTTCATTCCCTGCCCTATTCCCTACCCTCAGCCCTTCCCCTATTCCATCCCCTGTCCCTTCCCCTGCCCCATCCCCTGCCCTCACTCCTGTCCCATTCCCTGCCCTCACTTCTGTCCCATTCCCTGCCCTCACTTCTGTCCCATTCCCTGCCCTATTCCCTGCCCTCACCTCTGCTTCATTCCCTGCCCTATTCCCTACCCTCAGCCCTTCCCCTATTCCATCCCCTGTCCCTTCCCCTGCCCCATCCCCTGCCCTCACTCCTGTCCCATTCCCTGCCCTATTCCCTGCCCCTGCCTCTGCCCCATCCCCTGCCCCTTCCCCCTCCTCAGTCCTGCCATCCATGACCTCCATCACAGCATGACACAGTTGTGTCCCCCCCATCCCCCCGGGGATGCAGCCCCTGCCCCATGCCACACCTCATTAGCCCATACAAAGGGCTTCCTAATTTCCCTCCAGTCCACACTGGGGTTTGGCCCTGGCACGTTTTCCACCTCCTAATGGCTCCTATTTGGGGCTGTTCCTGACTCTTGTGGTGGGAGCTGGGCTGTCAGAGAGCAGCCAGAGCTGAGAGGCAGCGGTGCCAACCCCAGCACCACCGTTGCCAGAGAGGAAATGGAGCAGAACCCACTGCTTCTCATCAGTTCTTTGGGAAGCAGCTGCCTTGCCCCATGACACCCTCTCTTCTTCCTGCTTTTCCTGCCCTGTGAAAGGCTCTGCTGCCCTGCTGCAGGGCAGCCACCCACTTGGAGAAGACAGCTGCAGAGCTGTGGACAGCCCAAGTCCTTTAATTCCCTGGCCAGACATGGAGGAGAAAAATCTCTCCCAGCAATATCCTTGTTCTGGGAGAAAAAAATGGGTTCTTTAGGGGGGGAGTATTTCTCTGCCCTCCTGCAAGCTCTCTCCAAGTGATCTGTGGTGGATCTTCTCCTCACCACTCATGGTGCAAGGAGATTGTGGAGTCCTTGGTCCTCTGCCTTGAGCTGTCACACTGCAGCACACTGAAGGTCACAGGGCCACCTGGCACCTTACAAACACTTCATCTTCATGGCCCAAAGCAGGACAAATCCTTTCAAATCAGTATCTTTCTGCATCAGGTCAGCAGGGCTGAGTGGGAGAGTGAGAATGGTTCCTCCTTTCCATGGCTCAGAGCTCTGCTGCAGACAGGACTCCCAGGCACTGATATTGGCTGGGCAGGGACTGGCTTGAGAGCCAGTCTCACCCTGCTCATGCTCAGCTCTCCTAGGACACTACCTTGTGCTTGCTGCAGGAGCTCAGGGAAACATCTTTTAATCCACATGAGCCCAAGACCAAGTGCAAGGTCCTGCAGCTGTGTCATGGCAATCCTAAACCTTGATACAGACTGGGCAGAGACTGGCTTGAGAGCAGCCCAGGAGAAAAGGCCTTGGGAGTGCTGGGGGAGAAGCTCAACAGGAGCCAGCAGTCAGCACTTGCAGCCCAGAGAGCCAAGCAGAGCCTGGGCTGCAGCAAGAGAAGTGTAGCCATCAGGGCCAGGGAGGGGATTCTGCCCCTCTGCTCCACTCTGCTGAGACCACAGCTGGAGCTCTGGGGCCAGTTCTGGAGCCTCTGTTCCAGGAAGGATCTGGAGGTGCTGGAAGGTCCCCAGAGAAGGGCCATGAGGATGAGCAGAGAGCTGGAGCTGCTCTGCTATGAGGACAGACTGAGGGAGTTGGGGTTGTTCAGTCTGGAGAGGAGAAGGCTCCTGTGACCTTCCATTATCTGAAGGGGGGCAACAAGAAAGCTGGGGAGGGACTTTTGAGGGTGTCAGGGAGTGATAGGACTGGGGGGGGGATGGAGCAAAACTAGAAACGGGTAGATTGAGATTGGATGTTAGGAAGAAGTTGTTCCCCATGAGGGTGGTGAGAGCCTGGCTCAGGTTGCCCAGGGAGGTGGTGGAAGCCTCATCCCTGGAGGCTTTTGCAGCCAGGCTGGATGTGGCTGTGAGCAACCTGCTGTAGTGTGAGGTGTCCCTGGCCATGGCAGGGGGATTGGAACTGGCTGAGCCTTGAGGTCCCTTCCAATCCTGACATAGTTCTGTGATTCTATGACTCCTGCCCAGTAAATGAAGATAAATCCTGCATGTGAGGGACTTGCTTGACCTCCACATCCCCTGTTAGTGGCCCCAGAACAGCAGATTTCCATGTGACAGAAAACATCCTGGAGATGTATGGAGCAGGAGGGGACCTGAGTTTGCCCCAGCACGTGCCACAGGCAGCCTCCTTTCAGTGCCTCTGCAAGGGGCAAGGAAGAAGCTGTGTAGCCAAGAGCTGAACCAAAAGCTTGACGTCTCTCTGGGCTCTTGGGCTCCATATTTATCTTTCTCTCCCCATCCTGATCTACCCACATGCAATCTGCTGCTCCACCAGCTATCTAGGTTTCCATGAAGTCCCTGGGGTGATGGTGAGGGAGCTGTTCTACTTCCTGAGCCTCTCTTAGAGCTGAGTGAAACAATCTCTGCTGCTGCTCCTTTTCTCTCCCCAGTTCCCCACCTCCTGCAGGGATGCTGGGGGGGAACCTTTCCAGCCAGGGAGGAATTTTCCACCTAAACACTGTTCTGACCTAAAATCACTTCTTGTCTCTCCAGCAGAAAACACAATTTCCATGCAAAAGGGCTGCTCCCTCTACAACCAAACCCTTGACCCTTGAGCTCAGCTTCCAAGGGCTTTATCCTGCTCACTGAGCACCAAGCAGAAGTTTTGTCATCAAAAGCCTTCTTTTTCTTTTTCTCTTTCTTTTTTTCCATTTTCTCTCTTTTTCTTTCTTTTCTTTTCTTTTCTTTTCTTTTCTTTTCTTTTCTTTTCTTTTCTTTTCTTTTCTTTTCTTTTCTTTTCTTTTCTTTTCTTTCTTTTCTTTTCTTTTTCTTTTCTTTTCTTTTCTTTTCTTTTCTTTTCTTTTCTTTTCTTTTCTTTTCTTTTTTCTCTTCTCTTCTCTTCTCTTCTCTTCTCTTCTCTTCTCTTCTCTCTTCTCTTCTCTTCTCTTCTCTTCTCTTCTCTTC